>NC_068281.1:20008449-20314283 GCF_025860055.1 Xyrauchen texanus
CTGTGTGTTAGTGTTTCAGATTTCTCCTCTGACTTCTCTCCTCAGCTTCAGAGTCTCAGCCACAATGTCATCTTCACCCTGGACTCTCTGCTCAAAGGAGATCTAAAGGGAGTGAAGGGGGTAAGATTTAAAAGCCTGTTTCTGGACTAATTGGAATAGACCCTCTCATATGAACACCATGATTTACTGCCCTATACTAGCCTTAATGAGTCCTCTTATATTAAAAATTGTACAGCATACATCTTGCCGGAGTTAAATTACAGGGTTCTGCTCTGTCCTCTGTGCTTTATAAAACACTCTGCTGAAGGAATGGTCACTGTTACTGCCAGTTAACAGTGTGGGAGTATTTAATACCATTTGACAGTCGTTTTGAAGCATGCACCAGCTGACTGTCATAAAAAGGTCAGGCATCAGACAGACCACTCCTGTCAGCCAGTCGTTGAAGGCAAACATGTACTGTTTGTGAAAAATACTTACACTAAGTGTGGGGCCACATGACATGCTGAGTTGTTTTAGAAGGCCTTTCTGATTGTTTTCACATTATCATGACCCAGGCTCTGCAGCATCAGCTGAATTTCTGAGTGGAAGTGATGAGGCTACACTTTTTGCAAAGTAGGCGGAGGACACATACCTACCAGCCCCCATTCTCATTCTCTCATTCTCTCTCTATCTCATTCTCTTTCTCTCTCTCTCTCTCTCTCTCTCTCTCGCTCTCGCTCTCGCTCTCGCTCTGGTTTAGTTTTAAGTGTATGTAAAGCATTTGCAGCTTAGCTGTGACAAATTATATAGTGTTAAACAATGTAATGATAAACAATTCTTAAAAAGTATTTTTGGCTTGTTTTCCATAAAGAATATCTAAACAACCCTATAACAAGATAATTTTGTATTTATTGTTCTTACAATATTGGCTTTTTTTTCCTTCTTGTTTTAAACATAAACATAATAAAATGTATGCTTAAAACAAGAAAACTGTTTTAACTGGAAGACAAAAATTATGATTAAGGAAGTGATTTATTTTTTATTGTATTTTTGCAGTGCGTGCATAAATAATAATAAAAAAACAGTGTATCAAAAATAGTGTAAAATCTACAAAAATAAATATAAATATGTTTTAATATATGTGTGTGTGTGTGTGTACAACATTAAAAAAAATTATCTAAAATGTTATTGACAGAGCAAGGTAAAAGGGGTGACTAAAGAATCAAAGTGAATTTATAAATGAAAGTCAAAATAAAGAAGGGCAATAGTGAAATTTAAACGTAGTGTTTAAATTTAGCGAACACTCTCTCTCTCTCTCTCTCTCTCTCTCTCTCTCTCACACACATATACACACACACTCAAACACACACTTATCTCCCTCATACTTTGTCTCTCCCTTTCTATCTCCTTCTTTCACCCTCTTACTCAGCGCAAACGAAAGCATTCTGTGATGCCCTTATTGACAGAGGCAGCTGAAGGGTGTAAGTGCCGTCCCTGGAGTACATTATATGCTCTCTCTAAAATCTTTCCCTGCTCTAGACTAGATACCTCATAAACCATTAACAAGCACCTACACTAATGTTCCAGTAGTGTAATCAGGACTCGTCCTTAGCTGGATGCTTAAATTGTTTGAGGAAATGTAGACAAACACAAGGTTTCATATTCAGTGGCATCAGCATTAAAGCAAAGAACAGAACTGCAAAATGGAGTGGAAGACCTACCTGAACAATACACATGCTATATACAGTGGGGTCCAAAAGTCTAAGACAACCACATTTTTCTATTTGAATGTATATATATATATATATATGTATATTATTATTATTATTAGCATAACAATTTAAGTGAAATATTGAATTGACGATTTGACAATGTATTTTTTTGTGTGACAACATGCACTTAAATTAGACATTTGCCAATATTCAGTAATTAGTTACCATGGCTAATTAAGTTGCTTATTTGTTCAGACCCAGAAATAGTGCAACATTTTTTATTAATTTTATATCATCAGTTTTTTTATTCTAAAACTTCATTTACATTTTTAAATACATTTAAATCCAATATTTTTTTATGTAAACTGTTTCAAGACTTTCAATATTTTATGTTTTGTAATCCATTGTGTGCAGCTAATGAAATTAAAATTAAAATGAGTTAATGAAATGGACTGTTTTTCCATTCAACTTTGCTTATCATGTCGTGTTTAAAAAAACAGCATAATAGATAAACTCTTTAAAATAATAACATGAATGGCAGACTACGTTCTACAAGCCTGTCATAAAAGTGTGGAACAGTGCATGGAAAGATCTGTCACATCTCTTTATTCTCAGACTTCCATGTATTCAGAAGCATATACCACTGTAAGCTTCTGAATTTTGCTTCAATAGTCTCTGTATGATCATATTCATGGTGTAAACAATTTTATGCTTATGCCCTTGCAATGAAGCTAGCAACTGATACACTTAAGGTACTGTAAAATAAAAAAAACTCCAAATGGACTGAACCAAAACATCTCAAAAGCCTTACTAGCTTTGTTTCTTTAATTATTGGCTGAGCACATGAACAATTGGATATTGGAAATGTGGAAAGATGTGATTAAGTCCAGAGAATAGGTTGCTGAGAGTGGGAAAATTTGATAAAGCAATCACATTACCAGTTAGTTCATGTAAGGCTGGGTTTATGGGTAGTGTTCAGATAATGTTATCTTTTATAATTTAGTCAGTTTCTTTGTGGTGATTTATATTCTGTAATTTTGGACACAGTCCTTAATTGTGTAAAAGTGGTCTATAATTCTTCATAATAAACCTAATTGCTTCCTAAACAATTTATTTTATTTCCTCCACCACAGGATCTTAAAAAGCCTTTTGACAAGGCCTGGAAAGACTATGAGACCAAGTTGTAAGTATCTTTGTAGTGTAACTTGTTTGTGTTTATAACAGTGCTTGCAAGGAAGCAATGCCTTGATATTCCTCAAACATTCTGGTTCTGGTTATGATATTACTGATTCAAGTCTTCCAAAATCTACCATTCATTTACATTGATAAAATGTTCAGCATTTTAAATATAAACATCTTGTATAATTGGTCCTCTTACATCTATTTGCATTCTGAGTTGTGATTCTTCCTTGCATATATTTAAACATTTATGTATGCTGTGTGACATATCAATGACAAAGCGGCACTGATGCTGCATTTTTTAACACTGAACAGAAGTCTATAACCTAAACCTGCCTAAAACTTTTAACACTGCTCTTTTGTTACGTTGCAAGCACTTGAAATCTAACATAATTTGCTCTTTGTATATAAATGTTTGTTTAAAGTAATGATGTGCAGTAGTGTAATGTCAATGCACAAAAAACAGAATATCAACATTATGGTTGTGTCTCTTGTCTTTTCTTCCATAGCACAAAGATTGAGAAGGAGAAGAGAGAACATGCCAAGCAGCACGGCATGATCCGTACGGAGATCACCGGTGCAGAGATTGCAGAGGAGATGGAGAAGGAACGACGAATCTTTCAGCTGCAGATGTGTGAGGTGTGTGTGTATGTGTGAACTCGTGTAAATCAAAACTTTCTCTCTTTCTTCAAGTAGTTTGTTCCTCAAGGAAGGTTAGCTTGACAGATATTTTTGATTCTTCACTTACATTTATGCATTTGGCTGATGCTTTTATCTAAAATGACTTGCTGTGCATTATCTATTTGCTGAGCTACAGAAATCCCCACTTGCTTTTCTACAATGATGGTTAACTTGACGTGTTTTGAGAGGCCAGATGCATTTATATACTACATGACCAAAAGTATGTGTACACCCCCTTTAATTTTACAGGTTTGGCTATTTCATCTGGACCTATTGCTAACAGGTGTATAAAATCAAACACATGGCCATGCAATCTCCTCATGGTGCGTTCAGACCAGAGGCTTCGAGAGCGTCAAATCGACCGGAAATAGTTTTTTCTATGGCATTAAGAAGCATCTCTTGGCGGCGAGAAGTGGCATGGCACGTCTTGGCCGGTGTGGGCATCAGAGGAAAGTTCAAGTGTAGGCAACATTATGGTAATGAGCATTGACGCGGTTCGGCGGTGACCTATTGGAGTATAGAAGTGCGAGAAGTCTAGCGAAGTCTAGAGAACACAACAGTATAAACTTTGGTTCCCACCAAACATTAGTTCCGAAGACAAAATGGAGGAGAAACTGATTATTGCCATGGCGGGTTTTCACATAATATATGATCTGTCCCTGTTTGCTTACAGTGATATAAAAAAATAAATAAAAAAAAGTGGACAAAGGTGTCTGAAATTGTTGGTGTGTCAGGTGAGTTGATGAAGTGGATATTATGTTTTATATAATTGTAACACGGTTAATGATGGGCAAGGAGGAGGCGAGAACCGGCTTGTCAACATGAATCATAACTGAATGCAAACTTAAACCAAAAGCACAAACACATAATCATAAACACACACATGACGGACATGCCCGTAATTCTCTCTCTCTCGAACCATCGTCACCGGCCGCCTTTATCCCTCGCGCGCCTCATCAGTCCGATTGGGGACCGGGCGCGCGATATTCCGACCCGGCCCCGCCGCCCCCCTCCGCTCCACAATAATATGATATAATAATATATTAAAAGATTTCATGAGGATATACGCTAATTGTGATATGACGTCAAAAAGATACCGGTCGACATTTGTGGATGTTTTGCGGCCCCTTTAAATATAGTTCACAAAACCATGCATTCTGAACGAACGTTGCCGCCTATTTCAACTACGTTAGAGCATCCACAAATCATCGATAGCGTTGTTGGCAGGGCAGCCAGAGCGAAATTTGACGATCTCACAGCCTCTGGTCTGAATGCACGGTCAGACAAACATTTTCGTTTGAATAGGCCCTTTTCTGTTCTAGCGTGACAATGTACATGTGAAAAAAGTGAAGTCTATAAAGAATGGTTTATGGGGTCTGGGGTCGGTGAGCCTGACTGGATTGCACAAAGCCCAGATCTGAACCCCTTTGAACACCTTTGGGATGAATGCAAATTGTGAGCCAGACCCCATTGGCTGAAAAATCAGTGCCTGACCTAACTTCTGCTTTTTGTGTCTGAATGGAAGCAGATCCTTCAGCCATGTTTTAACATTAGTAGAAGAAGAAGAATTGAAGCTGTTATAGCATTTAAAAGAAGGTTGGATTTCCTGTTAATGCACATGGATTTGAAATTAATTGTTCACCAAACACAAAAGGGTGTGGTGTAGGAGTGTCCACATACTTAGTGTATTTCAGACACAGCAGCTCAGCAAAACAAAGATAGACTCTTGACATATACATCATGTTTTGTCTGGTGCGGTTTTTACAGTGAGAATTCTTTCACATTCTCATAATTTGTTGCAAATCTATCCATTTACACCCGTTGTGTCAGGGTAGAGCCTTTAAATGCAGTACCTAAAGTTGAGCCATTTCAACCACTCCAAAGAAAATGTGTGTTTTTTATAATAGGGTGTTATGTCTAAAATAAAATTTGCTATCAGCACACAGAAGCAGAAGTGTGTTGTTTTATGTGCAGGGTTTCATGTGTGTTTTATTGTCCATGGCTTCCAACAGTACCTTATCAAAGTGAACGAGATAAAGACCAAGAAGGGAGTGGACCTCCTCCAGAATCTCATCAAATATTATCATGCACAGTGCAAGTGAGTATCCCAGAATTGCATTTTTATCATTGATGTACAAACTGTTGTTGCAATTCCTAAGAAATAGCTCCTAGATTAGTTAATCTCTTAAGATTTAGGGTGTGAATTACATTCAAAGGGTTTGACATTTCATCAGATCTACTTACTACAGACATAGGGGTGAATTTGCTTAGAATCAATTGTGCCTGCTGATTGCAGCATTTATTTACACGAGCTGCTTGCATTATTTTAGCGACCAATTGACTAATGGAATCATGCAAATCAGGGAACGGTGCTAATGCACCCACAAAATTAGTGCTGAATGTAATTTGCATAGCGCAGTTCCCAATCTTGTGGTTCTGAGTGCTTGGTGGTGGATGCAGCAGACTACTACAATCTGGCAATACCTAAGGCTGTACAGCATGCTCCACCACTGTGATCAAGACACCTGAACAGGCTCCTTAAAATGAGTGTACTCAACTACACCACACTGTTGATTATATGCCTGCTCTGTTCCATAATTTAAACATCATCTAATGAATTGCTGCTGCCATGATCAATAGAAATGTAAACAAACCTCTCTTTTAAAAAAAAAAATTTACCACTTGCCTTCCGTGGGTGTTAACTGCGCAATATTCAGATTAACTTTTTTTTATTGATTCTAAGCATTATACAACACAAAACACAATAAATAAACACAGAATCAAACATTATTACTTACTTATTAATCAAACCCCATTAACTCCCCATTCCCCTCCCAGTCACCAACCCCACCCCAACCTCCAACATACATCACAGTGGTCAAAGCCCGAGACACACATATAAACACACACAAAAAAATATTTTTGAGGAAACAAAAATCCAGAAATCAACAAATAAAGAGAGAAAAGTAGAAAATAAAAATTCCACAAAGGACACATAGCACAATTTCAATTGCAATCATGTTTCTCTCCACATGGTCCACACGAGAGCCCTCCAGAAAGGCCAAGTAATTGTCCCATTTCTTACCAAACATGACCAATCTGCCAAGCTGTTTATGTGACATCTTTTCAAATGCCGACACCCTGCCCAATTCGGTGAACCATTCTTGAAATGAGGGAGCGCCTTTTGACTTCTATCCTCTAAGAGTGATCTGTCTGCCAATCATTAAACTCGTTTGGACCCAGCTTTTTGTATATTTGTCACCTACTTTAATAACCGCTCCATCCCCCAATATACATAATCTAGGCCATATTGAAATTTGACAATCTAGAGCCTCACAGAAAAGATTCTGGACTCTTACCCAGAATTCTTGTATCTAAGCACAGAACCACAGAGCATGGGCCATGTCTCCATCCTCCAACTGACATCGCCAGCATTTAGATGTGTCTTATAAACCAAGCCTAAACAGACTAGAGGGAGTCCAGTAGAAATTATGCAAAATCTGAAACTGAATGAGGTGTACCCTTGCATGCCTAGACATGTTTTTAAATTCTTTACCACTCCCCATCCTCCAGTACCAAGTTCAGATCTCTTTCCCATAACCTCTTAAGAGCTGTTAAGGCTCCATTACCCAGACTCAGAATCAAAAAGGAGTAATTCACTGACACTTCATGACACTTTCCAAAGGCTGCAGATAGTGTCTGCAGCTTTAGGGGGCTGTTTACTACCACAAAAAAAAAGACATTTAGTTACGTAAGTATCAAAATGTAACATACGGGAAGCCTTTTTCCAAACTGAATGTAAGTGTGAAATAATAGGATGCATTTTTACTTATCTTGGCAATTTAATAAAAAGACAATGCAATGGTGAGATTGGGGCAAGAACCACTAGTTCAATGTTATATCAGGGAGAGGCTTTCTTTGGTGGAAGAAACAAATGGGCCAGGTCTATTAGATTAAAAGCATAGTAATAAACGACATTTTGGGGAGGCCTAAACCTCCTTCGACAATTTGTCTATGTAAGTTACTGAAATGTAACCGGGGTAATTTACCAATAAAAATAAAAGACTTAGATATTCTAACAAATTGTTTAAAATAAGAAAGAGTGAGCTACTAGAGGGAGAGACAGTCGTAGATAATTGTATTTGGGGATACAATTCATTTTTATTACTTTGACCTTCCCAGCCATAGACAAATGTAAAGAAGCCATCAACGTCGTACGAGAACCTTTTTATAAATGGGACAAAAATAACTAACTAAATCTCTAAGAAATACAATTTCTTGCTCAAAATAAAATGCCTAAATATCTAATACCTTGCTTGGGCCATTGAAAGATGTCAGGTTGGAAAGCTGTGGTCGGGCAAAATGCTCTCAGAGCTTCTGATTTAGACCAATTCACCCTGTATCCTGACCATTTGGAGAAAGAATTATTGATTCTATGGAGGCTAGGTATATATTTTCTAGGGTGGAAGACAAATAATAATATGTAATCTGCATCGAGTAAAAGTTTGTGGACCACAACTCCTGCTAAAATACCTGGGAAATCATCCTCTTTTCTTATTGCGGCTGCTAATGGTTCCAAGGGAAGTCAGAACAGCAAAGGGGAGAGAGGACAGCCTTGCCGGGTTCACCTACCAAGACAAAAATAATCAGAAATTAATCCATTAGTTTGCACTACCACTGATGGTTCGTTATAGAGTAACTTAATCCACCTAATAAAAGTGTTCCCAAACCTGTACATTTACAAAATCTTAAAGTCCTATTCCACCATATTAAACGTCTTTTCGGCATCAAGTGAGATGGCAGCGATCGGGGTCTGATCATTCATTGCTGACAACATAATATTTATAAAACGTCTCATATTATCAAAAGAACTACGACCACGAATAAACCCGACTTGATTTATATGTATAAGAGGTGTAATTACCTGAGGTGTTATAATTTTAGACAATATTTTTTACATCTAACTGGATCAGGGAAATTGGACGATAACTTTTACATTCATTTGGGTCTTTATTTTTTTTTAGAATGAGACAATTCAGGGCTTGTGTCATGGTTGGCTGTAGTTCACCTTTCTTTAACGACTCTGTGTGAACTTCATAATGCATAATTGGAGCCAGTTCTGTGACATAAGATCTAAAAAGTCTGCTGCAAAACCATCTGGCCCTGGTGCCTTAACTGGTGGTAATTACATCTACATGCTCCTCCAAAGTGACATCTGAGTCAAGAAAGTCTTTTGATCATTCATCAATTTAGGAAGTTCTAATGGCTCTACGAAGACATGGAACTATAAAAATCAAAATAGAATTCTTTAAAGGTCTTATTAATATCTGCGGCAGAAGTAAATATATTGCCTCCAGTAGGAATGGTGGAATAAAATGATCTCTGATTTATGTATCTTGTTAAGAAGTTTTCCTGCATTGTCCCCTAACTCAAAGTATGTCTGTCTTGCCCTGAATAACCAAAACTCTACCTACTTTGACAAAATAGTATCATACCTATATTTAAAGCCCATTGGATGGCATTCGGTGCTTCAGCTCTGTTTCAGCAGTCTTTTCCAATTCTATGAATTCCTGTGCTCTTATCTTTTTAATGAGTGAGGCATCTTGTATGATATACCCTCTAAGAACTGCCTTAAGTGCCTCCCATGCCAAGCCCACAGAGGACATAGAGGACCAGTTGGTTTCTACATAAACATTAACTTCTGTCTTTAACATTTGTTGAAATGCTGGGTCTTGTAGCAGGGATGTATTAAAGCACCATTTATATGATTTTCTTTTCTCTATATGTGGCAACATCTCTAAACAACCCAAAGCATGATCTGAAACTAAAATTTTCCCAACTGAGCAATCAGTGGTAAATGGAATAAGCGACATATATTCCAGAGTAAATCTTGTGAACTGATGAAAAAGGTATAATCCCTCCCAGGTAGATTAAGAAGTTTCCAAATGTCTGTATAACCAAGATTTTTACACATCCTCTGAAGTGTCAATGTTGCACTAAAGGGCCTACAGACTTTTGCATCAATATGATCAAGGACAGGATCCATTAACAGATTGAAGTCTTCACCCAAAGCCATATCATGGAGGATCCCAGCTGCTTGTAACGTCCCCTCAAGATCTATATAAAAGTTCTGATCATCAGTGTTGGGTGCATACATTTTTGCCAAAATACGATTTTCTCCCTTTATTTCAGCTAAAACAATAATACCAATGCGATGAGTCCCCTTCTCTTACTCGAACCAGCGCTACAAAATACATGCTTACCCCATGCCTGCCGAGTTTTTCGGCTTCCTGTGAAAAAATGAGAAATTTCTAGAATTAACACTATATCATATATCTTGCACTTAAGAAAAGATACAACCTTCCTTCTTTTAATAGGGTTCCCCAGCCCATTATTGAGAATTTTTTTACCTATATTAAAGTGTGACATAATGACATCCAAAGAAAAATTGTGTACCCAAGGCTAAATTATATAGACCACTATCCAACATTAATGTAACCATACATTTCTTAATAACTCTCAGAACAAAAAAGATGCACTTCAGCCTTTTTTTTTTAACACAAACCATGCCAATGAACTGAACATAGAAGTTTTCAAGGCCCCAGTAGGCCCCTGCTAATAGGCCCCAGTAAACAACAACATTGAACCCCCAAAATAAATAAATCAATTTAAGTAAAGTGAGAGAGAGGGACACAGTGGGCAACCAACTAAATAACAAACCCTCTCAGACTGCATCAGCAAATGTACGATGTGTAGTCTATATTGTTGATTTAACCTGTTGATACGCAATCCCCCCGCATGTGGAAGTGACGTCACTCTGCTTACATTTAATATATCATTTACTTTCTATAAATGTAATTAATGATAACAAATGATATCTTTTCAAAGGTCTAAGGGTTCAACATTGATATCCAATCTCTTGTTTCACGATAGAAACAGCAATTTAGTTAATTGTGCCAGGAGTACAAATGAAAACATACAATATCACAATGGGACTTAGTACCTTTGTTATGAAAACGCGATCGCCATATGAATCCAGTTTGCCACACTTGGGCCAATTGTCCATGACAGGCGTTGATTGAAAAACATCCTGTAAAGGGATATAAGGGAAAGGAGGAGGCGAGAACCGGCTTGACAATATAAATAATATTTTAATGAAAAACATAAACAAAAGACACAAACATCAATACACGGTGGTCAGCTGCCCGTAAACAATCTCTCTCTCTTGCACCACCATCCGCAGTCAGCCTTTATCCCTCTTGGAGGCTTAATTAGCCTGATAAGGGACCGGGTGTGCAGAATCATCACCTGGCCCTCTGCCCTGTCGCACATCCAATAGCACTTTTTGTCCATAAAAGTGATTCAATCTGAGAAACATTTATATATATTCTCCATTGTTTACATGAGAATTACTCTGTCATCGTTCTTCAACAAACTATGCAATCTGAGCAGCATTCATGTTCTAAAACTGTTTATTATCTTATATATTAGAGTCTCGTAAATAAAACGAGCCTGTCTCCAAAGTCTATTTTTAAAAATGTGGCATAGTTTTATTCATAATAGCCAAGCAGTGCAGTCAGATTTTGTGTCGTCTTGAAAGGTGGAGCCTTAATTTTACTCTGTAGGCTTCCAGCGATTTTACAGAGAAAAAAGCTTGCAGGAACCAAATTGTTTGTTAGATCATCTTCAAATTTGAAACATAACTTCTTTAGACTTGTGGCTTTGAGAACACTGTATTTCTGTGTTGTCTTGGCACTTCTATTATTTACATTTACATTTATTCATTTGGCAGACGCTTTTATCCAAAGGGACTTACAAAAGATGAAGAACATCAGCGAATCATCTTAGGGAGACAGTGGTACAAAAAGTGCCATATTACAAAGTTTCACTATCATCATAATAGTATACAAAACAGATTTAAGTGCAACAAGAAATGTAAATATATATATATATATTTTTTATTTTTTTTTATTGACCGGTTAAGTGCTTTTGGAAAAGATGTGTTTTTAGCCGTTTTTTGAAGATAGAGAGTGAGTTAGCTTCCCGGATTGAGTTGGGAAGGTCATTCCACCACCGTGGTATGATGAAACTGAAAGTCCGGGAAAGTGTTTTGGTGCCTCTTTGTTTTGGTACGACAAGGAGACGTTCCTTAGCCGACCGCGAGGCTTCTGGTGGGAACGTAGCTCTGCATAAATGTTTTAAGGTATGCTGGAGCAGACCCAGTGACTGTTTTATATGCCAGCATCAGGGCCTTGAATTTAAAACGGGCATGAACCGGCAGCCAGTGGAGAGAGACAAAGAGTGGTGTAACATGTGCTCTCTTAGGTTCATTAAAGACCAGACGTGCTGCTGCATTCTGGATCATTTGGAGAGGTCTAATAGCACATGCAGGAAGGCCTGCAATGAGAGCGTTACAGTAGTCCAGTCTAGTTATGACAAGGGACTGAACGAGCAGTTGTGTGGCATGTACAGAGAGGAAGGGTCTTATCTTCCTGATATTGTAGAGTGTAAATCTACAAGATCTTGCAGTTTTGAAATGTGGTCTGTGAAATTTAGCTCATCATCAATGGTTACCCCTAGATTTCTGACCGTTTTGGAAGGCGAAACTGTAGTTGGACCCAGCTGCACGGTGATGTTGTGTTCAACAGCCGGGTTGGCTGGAAAGACAAGGAGTTCGGTCTTGGCAGGGTTGAGTTGAAGGTGGTGTTCCTTCATCCAGGCCGAGATGTCTGCCAGACAGGCAGCGATTCGAATGGTCACTGTGGTGTCGTTGGGCTGGAAAGACAAGTAGAGTTAGCGTGTCATCAGCGTAGCAGTGGTAAGAGAAACCATGTGACTGGATGATGGGTCCCAGTGATGTTGTGTATATGGAGAAGAGAAGTGGCCCAAGCACTGATCCCTGAGGTACCCCAGTAAGTAACTTGTGTGGCTTGGATACTTCCCTCTCCATGCTACCTCAAAGGACCTTTCTGAGAGATAAGAGTTGAACCAGTCAAGCACAGTTCCAGTGATACCCAGTTTAGAGAGGGTGGAGAGTAGGATCTGATGGTTGACTGTGTCAAAGGCAGCAGAAAAGTCCAGCAAAATCAGAACGGATGATCTCGATTCAGCTCTCGCCTGTCTCAGCGACTTCGATGACAGACAGCAGGGCAGTCTCAGTGGAGTGTCCACTTTTGAAGCCCGACTGATTGTCATCCAGCAGCTTGTTCTGTGAGAGATAGGCGGAGATCCGATTGAAAACTGCCCTTTCAAGTGTTTTTGCCATGAATGGGATGAGAGAGACTGGTCTGTAGTGTTCTATCTGTGTGGGGTTAAGTGCAGGTTTTTTCAGCAGTGGGGTTACTCGAGCCTGCTTAAATGTAGTGGGAAAAGTGCCTGCAAGAAGGGATGTGTTAATTATGTGTGTAAGTGCCGGTAGGATGGACGGAGAGATGGCCTGGAGAAGGTGTGATGGAATGGGGTCAAGGGAACAGGTTGTGGGATGGTTGGAGAGGAGGAGTTTAGAGACCTCAGTGTCAGTTAAAGGAGAGAACATAGGGAAAGAAGGGTTGCATACAGGATGTTTATTATGTTTATTTAGATTATAAAAACATGTTCAGCACAAACATCAGCTTCTCTAACAACATATATTAATTCTGAAACTTGGGAAATAAAGCCCAAAGTGTCTTCTTTCAAAAGATACTACAACTGTGTCCATACTCCAAATGGTCCAGTAAATACAACCATTTTCATGGTTTGTGCTCAAAAAGGGGGTGCATAGGTAAATGCAGGCAGAGTCACCCAATCACTCCATTGATTTAACAAAGTCCATAGCTTGTTGTGGGCATGTGAACGTCTTAAGTCCATCCTTGGCATCAATTCTCAGCTTAACCAGGTAAAGCAATGCGAAGCTCACATCCTGTGCGTGAAGTAACTTCTTGCACTCTTTGAATCTCTCACATTTGCATGTGAAGCACTGGCAAAGTCCTGAACAACCCAAATGTTGTAATTCTCCAAGCACAATTTGCCTTTATTCTTTGCCGCACTTAAGACAAAGTCTTTAGTTTTTGCTCGCTGTTGAACAAATTTGGAATAAGCCATACAGAAACTTGACCATATCTTGACATTCCTTTCCCTTGGGAATTCCAACAAAACAAACATTATTATGTCTGCTTTGATTATCCAAATCCTCTAATATTACCCACACCTGATCCATATCAGTTTTGGTGGCCGGGGGGTTAGTCTGCAGCTCTTTTCCGGCTGCATCCAGAAACTCGATTTGCTTTTCAGCCTCATTCATACTTGTGATCAGGGTGGAAAGTTTCACCTCCATAGATGTAGTCAATCGATTAATTTCTTTGAGGACCTCCATAGATTTTTGTTAGCGATGCATAAATGTTTGCAATATATTGACCAACTTTGAGGCGCAACTTTTCTTTCCCAACCAGACCCCTGCTATCTTGCTCTCGATAGGTGTCAGACGTGTGCGACTGTAAAAAAAATGTAATGTCCCCACAGGCTGACGATTTCGAATTCTTCAACATCCTACACTCCCAGCAGAGTTTAACAATCAAAACCAAATCAGTTCTCACCGATTAATATTAATTGAAATATTATTGGATCATGATTCTTAAACTAAGCCTGAATAAACAAAAGTTAAGATTGCTCAGAGCAAGGCAGTAGTGACACAAAATGGAAATATGAACTAATAATTCTGCTTTGCTAAAAATACAAAATTATGTTATATATATGCTCCTTACACACTGCCTCTGATTACATACACTCACGACCACTTTATTAAGTACACCTGTTCAGCTACTTATTAATGCGATTAGATTATCTAATCAGCCAATTGTGTGGCAGCATTGCAATGCATAAAATCATCAGAAACACAAACCATCAGAATGGGAAAAAAATGTGATCTCAGTGTTTTCGACCGTGGCATTATTTTGTTGCCTGATGGGCTGGTTTGAGTATTTTTGTAACCGCTGATCTCCTAAGATTTTTGCGCACAACAATCTGTAGAGTTTACTCAGAATGTTGCCTAAAACAAAAAGCATCCAGTGACCAGCAGTTCTGTAGAAAGGCAGCGACTTTATGGCTTGATGTCGGTAGTCTCTGTACTGTGAAATTGCTTGTGGGCATTCCTACTGCACTCTAATGTTATAGGTGGACTGCACACCTGGCCATAAGTTATCATTCTAATTTGACAAATAATCAGTTTTTATTGTCCATAAAAATGCATATTCTGCAGGGAAGTGTATTTTTCTATGAACTGTAGCAGTACTCATGGAACCATATTATAAATAAGATAAACAATCTATCAAGGTTCAAATCAAACTTTCTCAGACTGCCAACATTTTCTTTTCCATGCATATGCCATGAACAGACAAATAATACAGAACAGTGAAATCGCTCACAGAAATTCTACTCTGTCTTGCTTACCCTCAAATCGGCATTATATCAAAGTATATGGGTGACGTGAGCTCCACTGACACCCTCTTCACTCCTATTGGTTGTCGCTCCCAAAAGTTACTCCTCATTTGCATAAATTTAAACTTTTCTAAACTTAGTCATGTCACTCGCCATGCCCACATTAAGTTACCAGCAGTCGCTGTCCCTCATGTCACTGGAAATCGACAGCTCTCATTGAAAATGAATACGATTTTTTGCTGGAAGTCACTACATGTTTGTATGGTGCTTTACTTAGGTGTAGGACAACATGCTTATTGAATAGAACAGATGCAAAAAAAAATCTGATCTACAAGATGCGCATCATCACATTTTAAAACCATGATGTATTGTGCACAATAAACCATTACACCCCTACTTGCTTGGTGAATTCGGCCCATAGTTATAAAACATATATGTATAATATTGTATAATTATATAATATATATATAAGACATGTTGAACGATTTCATAACAATATTTGATTTGTGCTTTAATAGAGTTTATGTGTGTTGTCTCAGTTTTTTCCAGGATGGCTTGAAAACCGCTGATAAGTTGAAGCAGTATATCGAGAAGTTAGCTGCTGATCTCTATAATGTTAGTTACCCTCCTATTTTGTACTTCTTTAGTTCTTGCCTAGGTTTTTTAAATTTTTTTTTTATAGTTTTCTGTTATTATGTTAGCTCTGATATTATGAAGATGTACCTATGAAAACATTACGAATATATCAGATATTCTATTGTGAAAATATGAGTACACATTGTGAAATAGTATCTCATATTCAAGCAAGGAAAAAGTTAATAAACTGTTCCTTCGAGCAAGTAATAAAAGTCCACTATCAAGAAAGCTTATACTATTATGTAGAGAGCTTAGACATTTAGACATAAGGAAATGACAGCATGTTTTTTATATTGTTAATTTCGCCACATATTATAACACAATAAATCTGTATTGTCAGATAAAACAGACCCAAGACGAGGAGAAAAAACAGCTGACTGCTCTTAGAGATCTCATCAAGTCGTCTTTACAACTGGACCAGAAAGAGGTAGGGACTCCAGACATGTTCCTGTAGGTGTTCCTCAAAGAAAGTGGTTTTCAACTGGTTTTGACCCAACTTTATGACAAAAATGTTATATCAAGTAGGACCCAATACAGTACCCAATTTAATGTAAATTAAAATATTCTTACAATCCAACATTTAATACAATGTATTTATTGGCTTCTAAATTTTTATTGTTTCATGATCTCAGCAAACAATTCACTGCACAAATTAATGTGGCAAATGAACCCATATTTAATGTAATCTGGGACATATTTTCTTTTCCCTTTTGTATTTTTATTATTGATATTTCAAGGGTTTAGGGCATTATGCAACCTGGCATTTGTCTAATTTGTCTAGCTTCTACCTAGAGACTCACAAATTAGCTGCAAAATACTGTAGTTTGATTGGATGCACTGCCTTTAACATTAACAAAATAATGTATGCTAAGCATTTTTTCTTTCATTTTAAAAGTTGATCAACCTATTTATTTTTCCATCCTAATTATGCACAATTATATGGTTAGTTGTATTTTCTTTATTAGATTTGCTTTGCAGCGATTTGCAGCGGTTTCCTTGCAGCCAGCAACCATATCAGAGCAGACCTTTGACGAACTAGTTGAGACCCACTGCCCAAGGACACAGTATACATTGTTCCTTAATCCACAAAGACTTGATGAGACCTTTTGTCTTTGATTTACTGATCACACAGAGAGAGAGCTATCAAAACGGTGTCATTCCCTACCTAAATGTCATGCTGTCTACTGCCCACAGAAGACTTGCCTTTGTATGGGACAATGGATTTATATGCTGCTCTCAGCATATTAAATTAAAGAGTCCAGATGTGAATTTGCTTTTCATTACCAGAATTCGCCATGACATTTTGAGAGACATGTGAAGTGGGTTTTCAGTGTTTGTATGCAAGCTTTCATTTTCTTCTGAGAAAGAGGAAATGTGGACATTAGGGTCAGGCAGTGACAACACAAGCTCTTTTGTTGAGCCCAGCATTTGATCGTTAATGTGTTTGGTTTGGAAATGATGTCCATTTGAACCGGACATCTCTAGTCTAGATTAAATAACAATGTTCTGTGTCATATTATCCTCGGATGTGGCTGTGGTGATAGTTTACCAGAAATAAAAGTCCTGTCGTTGTTCACTCAAATCTTGGTGTTTTAAATCCATATGACTTTATTTCTTCTATAGAACAAAAAAGGAGTTGTTTGGCTGAATTGTAGTGTCAGTCATCATTCACTTTCATTGCATTTTTTCCATACAAAGAAAATTACAGGGGCTAACATTCTACCAAACATCTCCTTTTGTGTACTGCAGAGGATTAAAAAAAAAAAGTCTGGAACAACACAAGGCTGTTTAAATGATGACTGAATTTCAGATTTTAAATTTTTGGGTGAACTATCCTTCTGAGTATGTATTGTATTGTATGCTCATTGCAATAATAATCTCACATCTACGTTTCTGAATTTTCTCCTCATTTTTTCCTCACTGCCTTCCAACTCAAGTCAAGGAGAGTAAGTGGATAAAATAAACATTTCAGGGGCTGTTCACACAGGATGCATTCTTGCATTCACTCTGAGCTATTTTGTAATTGTTAGTATATATAAACATACATCTTGCTGTTTTTTCATAGTTTTGAGTGATAGCAGATTTAAAATAATGGATTAATAAGATGAATATGGGGGTGGGATAAGAATATTTACAAATATAATAGTGTTTTGAGTGTTTATATTAGCAACTGTGTATGGGAGTTAATCTGACTTTAACGTGTTTCTTTTTTAAATGCTAGAAAATGTCCTTTGTAGACAACCCTTAAAGCTGCTTTTTTCCAGTCTTATATATATATTGATTTAACAGTAACATCTACCTTTTGTAAGCTGTTTTTTGTCTTCATGAAAGGTTTATGTTAACTCAGCTCATGATTTCTGTAATGACAGCAATATTTGCTCAGTGCTGTGTCAAAATTATGAAACTGTTTTGCTGTCATGTGTAGGATTCTCAGAGCAAGCAGAGTGGCTACAGTATGCACCAGCTGCAGGGTAATAAAGAGTTTGGCAGTGAGAAGAAGGGCTATCTCTTTAAGAAGAGTGATGGGTGAGTTTGCACACCAATTCAAGTGAAATTCAGTCAAATGTTTCTGTTTTCTTAGATATTCTATGTATAGTGTTACTTAATTGTCTTTTTATTGTGCCTAATTGGATTGGCTACATTTTAATTGGTTGATTAAACATTAGAAAAACATTCTGATCACTTTTCCAGCCTTGAACTCAAGAGATACTCAAATACACCAAGATGTTTTACCACAGAAAATATAACAGTAACTACCTTTTATAGTTAAACACAGATTTACTACAACTTAAAATCAACAATTAAGCCTGAATATTCATGATACCCTCCTCAGATGTGATTTGATCATGATCGTTTAAATTGCTTTCATGGTCACCTTGTCTCATTCACGCTCTGTCATAAACCTCAAATTGTGACTCTAGAGCTGTGATTTGCCACATAGGGTTGATTTGACCCAGTAATAGCTACACTGGATCTTAAATTGTACCAGCACAGAAGGGTCAATGATATGATCAATACATTTTGTAAGGAAATTCCCATGTTAGATTGAATACCATTTTTGAGATGCTGAGGAAGTGTATTTATTCCATCCACAGGATCCGTAAGGTGTGGCAGAGGAGGAAATGCTCTGTGAAGAATGGCATCCTCACCATCTCTCATGCCACAGTGAGTACCACACTAACCCATGGCTTTACTGTGCAGAAGTACTGCTCAAGATCTATTCAGAATATGCTAATATTTTAATTCAAAGATAGGCTGTCCTGATATGTTCTGATACATTGAGTAATGTAAACACTAATAATTAAGCATGTGCACAAACATTTTCATCCCATTGCTGCTTCTTTTAACTTTCTGTTAGTTTAGTTATTCAGAGATGCAGAATGAACTTTATTACTCTGGAAAATGGACAGCCTCCAATTTATACATATATAATATTTATATTTTCAGAGGCATCATTTGATGTGAGATGAGACTGCAGTACAATTCGAACCATATAGTTTTGTATAGGAACCATTTCAACCTTACCAGTAATATACTACCATGCAAGACAAAATGCAGTATCGACACATTTTGTCTATAATCTGTCCTTTGACTTATGTGTTTGGCTCAACTATGCTCAGATAAAGAGTAAATGGAGTGTGAAAAATTCCTAGTAACTACAAAATCCACACTAAAACCAAACAACTTTGAAGCCATTTTTCTCAGTTTCACTGTTGGTATATTTATTGTGTTTTGACTTTGTAGGACAGTAAACAATATATTAATCAATCCTAAGACTTTCAATCTATTAACTTTTGCTCACAGTCGAAAGTCTCACTTGCAGAGCACAGGTATAGATGAGGGTTAGTGTTGCACAGTTACCATAGCAACATGCACCCGGTGTGATCTGACTCATATACTAATGATATTAGCACGAATGAGACCCAGCATGCTCCGGCCCCAGGTGGTCTATGAGTCTTTTCATGTAATCTCCTGTAAGGATGCTGCTGCCCAGCTGTGTGGAGCCAAAGCATTTTGCACTCCAGTCTCTGTTGCAATGTGCTCATATTCTTTCCTGATAGCAGTTTAATGTGCTGCAGTTTTCTGCCATGATGTCTGTAATCTTTCATTCAAATTAACTACAGCGCTTGTCCTTGTACGGTTTTAAAAATAATTTATTAATTATTTAGAAACAGATTTTTTTGAAACAGTGTACATTTCTATTACACATCAAGAACTATGTTTACTGGATGATAAAGAGAGATAATGGAAATGTGATAAATTAATGGTTTATTGTTTATTTAGTATCTCAAACTGTTGTTTTTGTGTTGGAGGCACCATTTGCAGCCAATAACATATTATGACTTTTTACGCAGTTAGGAAAATTGTCACAAAAAATTGTCTATCTATGGAGCTGCAGCCATTTGTTTTGTCACATTACCTTCACCAAAGGCTTTTGTCCTAAGAGCCTGTTTGTAGATTTTTGTGTGTATGTTTGAACCTCTTGAGAATGTTGGAGTTAGATGCAGTGACTCATGTACACATGTACACAAATGCAGTCTTCTTCTAATATTTGTGAATCAGATTTTTGTCCCCACCTTTTTTTAAGTTGAGTGTTTTTTATAAAACATGCTGTAGTTTTATGTATGACTGCTCAAAGCCAATGTAAAATTGCTATAAATCACAATAAAAGTTTCTTCGTTGCTTGGCAAACTCAAACAGCCTACTGTTGGGATAATGAACTTTATAACTTAGAGACGAATTGTTTATGTAATAAAAATGTAGCCGTTTATTTAACATTGGTGCCTTTCATCATATTGCTGTTGCTGCCATTTATAAAAGCAATACGTCACTGGAGTTTGTGTGTTACATTAATTTTACCATGAGTGAAATTGTTTTGAGACTCTGCTTTGTATCATGCTAAAGAACATCCCTTGCCCGTGGTAAAATCACTGCAATGCTGTCTCTTGTGGATTATTACTTTAGTGTGCTGGCATATTGTTCAGACAAGTCACATGTTATATTTTATAATACACCGCCTGGATTTTCTTCCCCGCATACTCTAGTATAGTTGAACCACCTTTAGCTTTGATTATGGTGCACATTTTTCATGGCATTGTTTCGACAAAGTTATCCAATGTCACTACATTTATTTCCATCCAGCGTTGCATACATTTTTGGCTTAATCTTGTATTGATGCCAGGAGAGTCGAACCAAGTGCTTCGCTTCATGCGCTTCCCTTCTTAACCTGATGTGCCCATTGCTTTGGAATAGGGTAAATCTGGACTCATCAGACCACATGACCTTTTTCCATTGCTCCACAGTCCAAAATTAATGCTCCCTAGCAAATTGAATTTTCTTTTTTCCGATTAGCCTCAGTAACAAGTGGCATTGTTGTGGCCACACAGCTGTTAAGTCCCAATCCTGCAATTGTTCTTGCATTGTGCATGTGTAAATTCTCTTACTTCCACTATTAAATATAGCCTTGAGTTTTACTGTAAATTTTTTATGATGTGACTTCACCAAGCATTTAAGTGATCTCCGATCACGATCATTCAAGATTATTTCCCGACCACATTTCTTCCGCGAAACGGACGATCCACCACTATCCTTTCAGGTTTTAAAAATGCGTTGGACTGTTCTTAACCCAATTCCAGTAATTTCATCAATCTCCTTAGTTGTTTTCTTTGCTTGATGCAGGCTAATAATTTGCCCCTTCTGAAACACAGTAACATCTTTTCCACGACCATGGGATACGTCTTCCAACATGGTTGTTTAAGAAATGAGAAGCTACACACTACATCCGTTAGGGTTAAAAGAATTGTTGCCAGCTGAAACATATTAATCACTGCAATAATGATACAATCACAGGCTCTTAAGTATCTGCTTATTTAAAGGGGACATATTATACAAAATCCACTTTTTAAATTTTTTTAACATAATATTGTGTGTAGACAACCACAAAATATGGTAAAAGACCATCCCCTTGTTTCTTTCCATCAATAAAAAAACAGTGTCTCCAAATGAGCAGTTCACGTTTGCAACCTCTTATGATATCAAAAATGAAAGGTACCTCCCATGGCTGGTGAAGAGATCACCCGATTAGCTTAGATCCGCCCTCATTAATACCTGAGCGAGCGTCGCACAGTCCGCTATATTTATCTCCTAGCTAGAGCCGCTTGGGCTATCTCTGACTGCTTCATCAGCGATGGTCAACACTAGGCTGCATTTGCTTCAAAGCTAAGGATCAAGGAGGGATCGATACAAACTCTCCATGACAAAACTTTAGATTTGCAAGTCGTAAGTTTTGCACTTTATACTTTTTTAATGTGTGCAATTTGACTTTCTGTATTTGCTTATTTGCATGTTGCGTGAAAAACATTTGTTGTGAAATCATTGTGTATTTTGTAATGTAACAACTAGTCCCTAACAACCTTATTCCATAACAGTGAAGCTGTAGCTCTGTTTCAGTTACAATATAAAATGATTGCCGTCCTCCACAGCCCTGCTTGAGTGGTCATGCAATGAAGATTTTCCGTGTAATAAAACCGGTCATTATCTTAAAAACGATAGTGGTATTTTCGACATTTATAGCTGTTTTTCATATTTCATAACTCGACCTTTGTTATGCACAATACAGTAAGATGATTGACTTAGTGAGTTCTCTGTGTTATTTATAATTTTTTTAACTGTTTAAGTTCTCCTGCATTGTTGTCACCGGGGTATCCATGGCACCAGCTGGAAAGGCACAGCCCAGTTCCAGCTCCATTGCATTTAAAGCTACAGACACTAAAACAGCCCGTTTGGAACAGGGCTACAAAACAGGGGTATAAAGGCATGGTAGAATATATGATCTGTGATGTATTTTGAGCTGAAACTTGACAGACATATTCTGGGGACACCTGAGACTTAAATTCCATCGTGTATAAAGGGGCATTATGTGTCCCCATTAAATCCAAATGGCGACTTTTTTTTTTTTTTTTTGCCAGGCACTGAATATGCATCAGTGTGTAATGTATTAATATATTAATCAGGTCAAGGTAACCTCCATTATTGTTTTTATTTCATGGTATAATTATGTCTAATACTTACCGTGGGTACCCTAAGTCTCATTCAGGCTCTATTCAGGTCTATTGATTTGTGGGTCACTCAATTTCTCGATAATTACCCATTTCCCCCTCTGTCCAGTCCAACAGGCAACCAGTGAGACTGAATCTGTTGACCTGCCAGGTTAAACCCAGTGGAGAGGATAAGAAGTGCTTTGACCTGATCTCCCGTGAGTGAATTTCCACCCGCTAAACTACAGAGTACTTCCATCCATGCCAAGTGCTAGCAAAGCCTCAAGTAGACTAACTCCATTACACAGAGAGCACTAAGTGCAGTGTTCAAGGACTGTACTGTAGTGTACTTCTCTCTCCCCTAATAACAGCATCTCTCTCCCTTTTTCCCCCTACAGATAATCGAACATATCATTTCCAGGCAGAGGATGAACAGGAGTTTGTGATGTAAGTTTTAATTGAATTTGTGAGGTTGAGAGCTGAGACCATCTTTTATTTCTCAGTGATGTTCATTAGCGAGAACAAGGTGTGTGTGTGTGTGTGTGTGTGTGTGTGTGTGTGTGTGTGTGTGTGTGTGTGTCTGTATCTGTTGGTTTTGTGTGTTAATGTGTATTTAGCGCCATCTTTGATTTTTTTTACTGAAACATTTTAATATTCGAAAAATGTCACACGGCTACTTCCGTGAACATGGTTGGAATACTGGAATCAGAGTTCTGAATGGATTCATTAAATCAACTTTAACATAATTTTTACTATTTGAGTTTAAATCAGAGATGATTCTTAATACTCTCGTACTCATTGTCATGGGACAATTAATTGTTGTAAAACCAGTCAAATGACATGTTTTTTATGAAACTTAATGGTTAATAAGGTCTCATGGGCACCATGCAAGTGTCGGCGTGTGAACGGCGTGCTCTGCGCACTTTGCTAGTTTTAATAATATTTGTGTCACAAACCGGTGAGATTCGATACACCCTTATACTTAATTATTTTGGGGAGTCAATATGTCAAAGAATTCAAAATCCTCAGGCTCTGGGGATATTAAAAGACAATTACGTGCTCGGGCTGACAGTGAACTAAAAGAAATCCGGCGTGAATTGATGAATGTGTCAGCAATGCTGACGAAGGTTGTTGCGGACTTTGAGGATCTTGCTGTAATACTTTGATCGATCAATTCCATGGAGATTAAATTCTTCATGAGATGGTTACAAGAGTTGCGGAGATCTCGTGGAGTTGAAAGGGAATATAAAAAAAGCTGAGGCAGAGAATTACGGTTGATCATGTGAGAGAAGACATGCGTGAAGTGGGCTCCCAAGCATTTTGTCTTACAGTTATATCTTTCAAGCTACCTGAAGCTTTTAACACATTTGGTTAATTACTCATTCTAAGATTGTAGATTGGAAAGATTTATGGCTTCTGAAAGGCAATGGAAACTAAAATGGTCAGCGACCGTGATTAAGGGTAATGACGACAAGCTGGCGCTGGATCTGGAAAAATCTCTGTGTCACTCTGATCTCCTAGCTATCATCTACCATCGCAGAACAGGTAAAAGCAGCCATTGACTCTGCTCTTGCCCCAGTTGTTGCGTATTTTGAGATTTTTAAATCGAGCATTGAGTCACAAGGACGGCCGTTTGACGAGCTTATTAAGCACTTGAATGACTACAGCCACCGCATTGTAGCACTGGAACAGATGGTGCTAAAGCTGAATTCGGCTAACAAACAACTCACCGACAAAGTGGAGGACTTTGAGTCGGTGCTCTCGGTGTTGCAATCTTCGGGTCATCGGCATACCTGAGCAAACAGAAGGGAGCGATCCGGTTACTTTCATGTCACAGTTTTTCCAGGACGTGTTCGGATCAGAAATCTTTCCAACTCCCCTGCTGCTGAATAGAGCACATCGTATTGGCCCTGCACCTTCGGCTGACTGAGAGAATCAAAGGCCTAGAGTGATGATCGTGCGGTTTCACTACTTAAACGACAAAGAAAAGGCTGTTCAGCATTTGAATAGGAACCAACTCTTCTATCAGAGCCGTAAGGTCTTAATTTTCCCTGATTTCAACTCCAGTGTTGCTAAAAAGAGGGCGGCATTTACAACTGTGAGAAACAACCTGCGTGAGAAGAACGTGCTGTTCTCTTTTTGATTTCCTGCTCGCCTGCTGATTGACCTCGGCGATGAGAAGCTTTATTTCTACTGCCCCAAAGAAGCACAACGATGGCTTAACGAACGGTATTCAACATCCTAGGAATCCTGTAGATTTAACTGATAACTATTAACCGAGGGTGTTTAGACAAATATATGTTTTCATGTCACCTGAATTGAATGTTCTCTATGTTACTCCATATGTTCGGGAGTGACTTCATTCGACATAGACGTGAATAGAAATGGTTTACAAGCATCGGATGTTTCAGAGTTTTGGTGTTCTGCCTTCATTGTTTGGGAATGGAGATAAGAAATTGAGTGATGTTCAGGTTAGGGTGGGGGAGGGATGGTGGTTGTTTTTTTGTTTTGTTTTTTTCTCCCTTCGCTTGTGGCCTCCTCTCTACATATATTTTAACCTAACTTGATGGACAATACCAGAGGCTCAATTAGATTCCTTAGTTGGAATGTGAAAGGACTGAATGATCCCATTAAATTATCAAAAATGTTGACACATTTAAAACTACAAAAACCTGATGTTGTATTCCTTCAGGAAACTCATCTGCTCCTCAAGGATCAATGCAGACTCCAAGCTCGCTGGACATCACATATGCTTCATTCCAACTTTGATTCCAGGTCTAGAGGAGTTGCCATTTTGATTAATAAGACTTTGCCTTTCTCTATTGACAGTGTTATTTCAGATGTGAATGGTAGATATGAAATTGTGAAAGGGGAAATTTCACAAACACCAGTAGTTTTGGTAAATGTATATACCCCAAATTTTGATAATACCCTTTTTGCTCAGAATTTGTTGTCAAAGATCCCAGCTCTAAACACACATCTTTTGATATTTGGGGGAGATTTAAACTATGTTATTGATCTAGATTTGGATAAATCAAGTACTGTTATGAAAGTTCCCTCTGCCATGTCAAAGATATTTTCTGAGTTTATGGTTTAGAATGGATACATTGACACATGGAGACACTGTAATTCTATTCGTATGTCCATCAAACTTTCTCTCCTATAGATCATTTTTTTTATCAATAGTTCTCTAATTCCTCAGGTTGTAAACTCTGAATATCTGCCCATAGTTATTTCAGACCATGCCCCTCTAAGTCTTGACATTCTTTTATTTTCATATCACAATTTTCCGCCCTGGAGGTTCAATTCCTTGCTTCTATCTGATTCAGCATTTTGTGAATATATTTCTAATTCAATAGATGATTTTCTCTTTACTAATCAGACTGATTCCAATTTCGGCATCATTTTAAATTTTACACGGCATCAACCATGGCTCCTATAGGTAATAATCATCTCTTTCCTCCTCCCTTTTCAGATTCCGTATTCTCTTGAATTATCCTCATCATTTAATCTGCTTCCCTCTCACCTATTTAGTCATTTTAAAATTAGGCACTTCTCCGGTTTTCCCTCTCTGTCTACAAAGTCTACATGGGAAGAGGCATTTAAACTGAATCCTCATATGGGTGGGATTATCTCAAAGATATATGCAGTTATCTTGTCAAAGGATAATTCTCACAGTATTAAAACTGTCAGGGCTTGGGAAGAGGAACTTAAATTTTTTTTTATGTTTGAGGATGACTATTGGAGTAGAGTATTAGACAATATACGTACCACCACTTCGTGTGCTAGACTTCGCTTTATACAATTTAAAAACGATTTTCAGAGCTCATCTCTCGAAGACAAAACTTTCTAAAATATATCCCAATGTTTCAGATTTGTGTGATAAATGTAAACTTTCACCATTTACATATGTTTGTACTTTGTCCCAAATTGCAAAACTTTTGGAATTCTTTCTTTACAATAATTTCTGATGTCCTAGGGGTCAAGTTAGTTGTTAGCCCTTTAATTGCAGTCTTTGGTGTTTCATCTTGGTCTCCACCTTTATGCCGTAGACAGGCTGACGTTGTGGCTTTTGCATCTCTTCTCGCTAGGCGCATAATACTGTTATCTTGGACTTCCCCACAACCCCCTTCGTTTTCAGTTTGGCTCAAAGATTTGGCCTTTTTTTAAAACTTGAAAAAATTAAGTACAATATTAGAGGTAAGGGGGAATCTTTCTTTGAAAAATGGTAACAATTTATTAATGATTTACAAACCTTAGACGTGGACTGAGTGGAGGTATGTATATACAGTATATGTATATCCTTTTTTTAATCATGTCATTTATGCATGTATATATATATATATATATATATATATATATATATATATATATATATATATATATATATATATATATATATATATATATATATATATATATATATATATATATATGTATACATGTATTTAAGTCCTGTTGTTCTGATTGGGGATTGTTCTGTTGGGGTTGGGTAGGGTTGAATATGGTGGGTATGGTGGTATAAAATGTAGGCAGAGCAAAACCGATGAATATTGTATGATGGCCTTAGAGAATTGACCCGATTGATATACAGATATAATACTATTTTGGCGCGGAAGGTGGAGTTTTGGCTATTCAAGTCAAGACAGTCATACTTTGAGTCAGGGGACTAAGCAGGGAAGCTTTTGTCTAGATATATATAGCAGAAAGTGTCTTTATCTACCATTCCCTTAGTGTAATCTGCGGGTGGTGAAATATTTAACTTGGCTATTGATATTAATAATATAAGAATTCTATTTTTATCTCCATAGTTCCACGTCTCTACTGATCAAACTTTGTGGAACCATTAGAACATCCTAAATTGACACCCGAGCAAAGAAATTCTCTTGATTCTGAGATTCGAGGAGCTTGGTGAGGTAATCAAGGCCTTGCCTACAGACAAGGTTCCGGGGCCAGATGGATTTGCCGCTGAATTTTTTAGATCTTATGCTACAGAACTGCCTCCACTTTTGTTAGAAGATTATACAGAATCTTTATAAAATGGAAAGCTTCCGCCAACCACAAGACACAAGCCCGGATCAGTCTGATTCTTAAAAAGGACAAAGATCGGTGTATTACTACATGTTAATTCAGAGTCTGGTGGATGGAGATTCAACTTCTCTCAAGCGATTATGGTAGAAAGATTTAAATTTGGTATTGGAGGAGGGAGTGTGGGTTAGGATTCTTAAAAAACATCAAGTCTACATCTAGAGATGCAAGGGTCCGTCTGATGCAATTTAAGATTTTGCATCGATTCTATTGGATCCCCTCTAGATTGTATAGGCTTGGTCTTAAAAACACCCACCTGCTTGCAGTGCCAATCAGAAGACGGGGGACACAACACATGTTTTTTGGGGATGTGTTAACATCCAATAATTTTGGTTGAGGGTTCAGGGCTTTATGTGTGAGGTATTAGACACTCAATTTTCCTTTTGCCCCAGACTCTGTATCATGGGTGATGGGTCAGTAATAAACATTGGGGATGGATATTTAAAAAGTTGGGTCAGACGAGTTGATTGGCAGATTAATTATCCTCAGGGGATGGAAGTCGGTTGGGGCACCCTCGCTTGGGGAGTGGTGCGGGGAGATGGGCGGGTTCGCAACATTCGTTGAGGTGATTTTTAGAGAGCTGGGAAAATGTGATTTGTCAGAAAGTGGGTGGATATTTGGCTTTTTGGAGGGTTCTTTGGGAGGGGCAGTGGAGAGGGATTTGTAATTTAGTTGGGTATGTGTATTCTTGAAAGTATGTCTTTTTTATGTTTATTTATTTATTATGTTTTAATTGTTGGTGACCAATGCAGTGCATATTTGTGTCAGGTGGGGGGTAATATTCGGGGGGAGGGGTTTAATCTATATAATTGATTCCGTATTTTATGTTATGATTTTATGATTTATGTATGATAATTACAGTGTTGCTTAATTTTATGTCAACATCAAAATAATAAGAAATATATCATGAATATTCAATATATCACCCTGCTACATTGTATATTTTGTAGTAAATCAGTAGGTTTTTAAATATCTGTTTAAATGGTACACAAATGGTGTTTGTGTGTACAGAAAATGAAACATGTCTTTGTGTGCAAGTGTAGTTTTCACATAAGATGTTATCACGTGTGTCAATCTGTAGTGGTGTGCAAGCGATTAATGCATATATATGTACATGTGTGATGTGAAGATGGATCTCAGTGCTGACTAACAGTAAGGAGGAGGCTCTGAACATGGCATTCCGTGGCGAGCAGAGTGCTGGAGATGACAGTATGGAAGACTTGACCAAAGTCATCATTGAAGACGTGTTACGCATGCCTGGGAATGAAGTCTGTTGTGACTGTAGCGCTTCAGGTTAGCTAAATCTGCTTCTGAAAGTTTGCTTATGGCAAAACTTAACCAGTGGTGTGGTGTCTGACACAAGATCGCCACTTAAATTCTATCAATGCAGCGAGTCTTCAAAATTATTACCATGTTTGGAATTGTAAACTACTATACTACTACTACTGTTGCTGCAGTATATGTACTGTATTCACTGTATATACATTTTTTATATGCATGAAATACCCATATGATCTACTACATGTGACAATTTTACAGAAAACTAAATTAAAAATTAAAAATATTTATGTAACAGTATTTATTTCCATTATATAACTGGACTCTACTCAGATGCAACATGATGAAGTCACTTGAAATAAAAGGGGTCATGACATGAATCTAAGTGTCCTTGATCTTTTAGCATGTAAGAGTTCGTTGTACTATAAAAATTTACATTTACATTTATGCATTTGGCAGACGCTTTTATCCAAAGTGACTTACAGAGTCCCCTTATCCAAAGCGACTTACAGAGTCCCCTTATTACAGGGACAATCCCCCTGGAGCAACCTGGAGTTAAGTGCCTTGCTCAAGCACGCAATGGTGGTGGGGTTAGAACCAGTGTCTTTCTGATTATCAGATTACCAGTTATGTGCTTAGACCACTACACCAGCACCACGCTCCATGTACTGTAAGTTTCAGAAATTAAAACTTTCCCCTCACTGCCAAAGAGTATTTGTTGAAACCAAGCTGCCAAAATGACTCGTTCTCTACAACCTATATACATTGTGATTTCACACAGTGGTAGATATTTGCATCTCCACAACAACACATCAGTGCCAACTTTACCTTATCATTTCTGTAGCCCCGCCCAGAAATGGTGAGCTGTGAGATAGCAAGGAAAGAGCAGGTCAGCCAATCAGAACAGTGGGCATTTACTCTCATGTCTTAAAGGAGAAGCAGCACCAAAACGGAGCGTTTCTGACAGAGGGTCAGAATGAGGATGGACAATGATCATGTTTTACAAAAATGCAAACAACTTTAGTAATATTATTAGTGAACCTCAAGGAACATATTAAAATAAAAAGGCATGTCATGACCCCTTTAAAAAATAGGAGGCAATACATTTTGTATACTGCACTGTATTCAGAAAGTAAGTTGGTTTTAGATTCAGGCTCCACCTTGTGGTTCCAAAGTGAAAGACCTCCAAAACTATAAACAAATATAATTGTTTTCCATTCTGTCTGCTGCAGAGCCTAAATGGTTATCCACTAACCTTGGCATCCTGACATGCATCGAGTGTTCAGGGATCCACAGGGAAATGGGAGTCCATATTTCACGCATCCAGTCCATGGAACTCGACAAACTCGGCGCCTCTGAACTCTTGGTAATCTGAACATAAAATGTATAATTTACTCTATCTACCAGTGACATTCTCTACTGAATATATGTTTCTTATGATCTTTTGATGATTGTAATTTTGCAGACAAATATTTGAATTAACTGTCTCTGTGTATGATTTTTTTTTTTTTACCAGAATTTTAAAAATATATATTTTATAACTGACTTTGCGTCATGTAACTGTATATACAGTATTTGCACTTGATGACATTCAGCCTTACAAAAATCATTAATTTATCTCAATTGCTACGTCTCCACAGCTGGCTAAGAATGTGGGTAACAGTAGTTTTAATGAAATTTTGGAAGGGAATCTGCCGAGTCCATCACCAAAGCCAACACCATCAAGTGACATGTGAGTAACTACACCACCCAGCATACATTAACAAATGCATATGATTCTGCAGACCTTTTGCTGTTAAGATGCACCCCTGTTTTCTAATTTGTACTGTTTGTTACACTTATGTAACACTTTCGATTTGAATTTGAGATATTTGATATGTAATTTGAAATAATGGATAAAATCAACCCTTCAGGACAGAGAGAAAGGAGTACATAAATGCAAAGTATGTGGAGCACAGGTTTGCTCGCCGGACAGCCACTACAGCAACAGCCAGACAGGGTGACCTTTATGAGGCCGTGAGGACTCGAGACCTGATGGCCCTTATTCAGCTCTATGCTGATGGAGTGGAGCTCATAGATCCATTTCCAGAAGCTGGACAGGTATTGAGCTCTGAGTAATGTTGGATTCTCTCTGTCCATCATGGAATTTATTATTTATATGCTGAATTTGGTGGTAATGAGATTTTGTAATCTAAGTCAGAGTTTATGTAAACATTTCAGGACACATAACTAGTGAGACCCTTTGTAAATTAATTAGTGGTTAATAAGGGGTACATTTGTAGCATTTTTTGCCAAACATTTGGCACAAGGGTGTGCAAGGACACTATATATATGTCCTGTTGAAAAGACCAGTTGTTCTAGGCTGGTAGGTGCTGTTATAGCTTGTGGATCAGCACTGCCAAACTTAAGTTTGCCTAAAACTTAACCTAACTTACTTGGTAATGCTGGTTAACCAAGAAAGTTTATCTGGTTAAGCAAGTCAAAAATCCTCATTAAAACATCAGCATTCTTGCATCCAATGTTCTGAACCAACATTCAAAACATAACATATGCCAGTGACCAGGCTGGTGATGCTTCCTTTATTCTAAAACTTTACTTTTTAGAATAAAGTATGAAAATAAAACTTGAGTCTGTTTACGCTGCACACAATCATATAGCATAAACAATTTCCTTTGATGTCCATTCATTATTTTACCCAGAGCATCCAAAACCTACTTATTGACTGTAAGGCTAGGTGCCAACCCAGCACATGCCCACATGGAACAACAAGACTTCCGGGAAAAACAACACTCAAACTCTCTCACAAACTAGACCAACACCTGAGAAAACAAAAGGCATCACTGTGCGAAAATGTCTAGGTTACTGATGTAACCTCCGTTCCCTGATGGAGGGAACGAGACGTTGTGTTGAAGAAGCAACACTACGGGTCTCTCTTGAGCGCCTTTTGCATCTCTGATCTATGAGAAAAGGCCAATGAGAAATTGGCAGACAGAATTTTGCCCCCGAACATACGTATAAAGGGAGGGAAATGCATCTGTTTCATTCAGGATTTTTCTGAGGAGCCGACAATGAGGTTCGGCCGCAACAGTGGCTCGGTTCAGCGACGTGGCCGGGAGGACACAACGTCTCGTTCCCTCCATCAGGGAACGGAGGTTACATCCGTAATCTAGACATTCCCCGTCTGTCGCTCACTTCGACGTTGTGTCGAAGAAGCGACACTAGGGGTCCAATTTAAATCACGCCATGCGCTGAGCCGTGTACGTGTACTTCTGTCACAGGAGCGGGCAGGTATTTTACATGCCAAAGCAACCGGCTGTGTCAGGCTGAACGTACCCTTCCCCAATGCCCCATAAAATTGTCAAAGCCTTTTGATTCTTTACCCCTGACAGGGGGGAACAAGGCGAAGTGCCAAGCATGGGAGCAGGCCACACCAGCCGCGCCTTTTCTCTCTCTATGTTTCTCTCATAGAGTTAAAGCGGCTGGGGCCATCTTAACTTAACTTTTTGATTTATTCTGTATTCCTCTGAAATCATTTGTATCAATACTGGGTCTTTAAAATAGGAGAAACTGCTCTGGAGGAACCGAGCAGGAGAATACCATTTTAAGAATAATTTATATCATAACTGAAGCTTTAATGTAGGAGGAAGCCACTTATAGACTATCAGTTTGAATCTCATTAGAACCTGATCAAAAGGTAATTGAATAGAGGAGGATTCGTAGTAATCAATAACTTAAAATATTAAAATAAAAGAAAGATCAGAAAGTAGTTAGAGCCTTAATCTAAATTAGAGGTCAATTTAAAATTGGAGTCAGATTAATAATGGGGTGAATTTGTAAAGTGTTTTAACAATTATTATTAACAATAATTGCTTTACTTCAGTGCTCAGAAAAGACAGAACAACGCAGAGACCTTCAAAGGGCAAATCTATCTATTTTTAGCAGTTTGCCTGCATTTTTACATTGACTCTTGGTCAATTGTAAGAATATGGAATGTTTTTACAGCACATTTAAATCAATTCTGAGAATTCTGAGGGTTGTTATCTGAAGCAAACCTGCTTCTGACTGTATTGAATTATTGTCAACAGGATCCCGGAGAGACTGCACTGCACTTTGCTGTGCGGACGTCTGACCAGACCTCACTGCACCTGGTGGACTTCCTTGTACAAAACAGGTACCAGACAGAGTATTCTGTGGTGTGCATTTTTCCACTAATATTCACTAGGACAGAGTTAAGAGTAAAAGAGAGGGTAAAATGGGTCTATCTGTGTACAGTGGAACTCCAGACAGACAGACAGATAGTGGAAACACTGCTCTGCATTACTGCTGCACATATGAGAAGCCAGAGTGTCTCAAACTGCTGCTCAGGGGAAAGCCATCTATTGACCTAGGTAAGTACAAACATAATTTGTGTGTTATATTTAGCCTATCAATATCTCTCCCTCTCTTTTTTACTCTCTAAGTCTCAGTAGAGTAATATATTTCCTTCAAATCTTGGTTCTTCCATTTGATGAACATTTTTGAACATTCTTTAGAACATTCTCAGATCATGCTGAAATAACATAGATCATCAGGCTTGCACAAACTTGTGGAGTCCATGCCAGCTCAAGTGTATGTTGTCATTAAAGCAAAAGGTGGACAATTACTTTTTTTTATGTGACTTTTTACCTAAATTGTTAAGCTGGTAATATTATATAAAAAAAAAAATAATTACATTAGAAAAATTAAAAATAAAAATAAAATATTTATGTATCTGTTATTTTATAAAAAGTTATTTTATTCTAAGTGTTGAAATAAAAGTAAAAAAAAAACAAATAGATTTAGGGGGCCTGGGTAGCTCAGCAAGTAAAGATGCTGACTACCACACCTGCAGTCGCAAGTTCGATTCCAGGGTGTGGTGAGTGACTCCAGTCAGACTTCCTAAGCAATCAATTGGCCCAGTTGCTAGGGTGGCTAGAGTCACATTGGGTTAACCTCCTCATGGTTGCATAATGTGGTACTTGCTCTTGGGGGGGGGGGGCACACGGTGAGTTGCGCATGGATGACGCAGAAATAGCGTGAGCCTTCACACATACTAGGTCTCTGTGGTAATGCGCTCAACAAGCCACATGATAAGATGCATGGATTTAATGTCTCAGACGCGGAGGCAACAGAGATGCATCCTCCGCCACCCGGATTGATGCAAGCCACTATGCCACCACGAGGACTTGGAGAGCATTGGGAATTGGGCATGCCAAATTGGGGAGAAAAGGGGAGAAAAAAATGCTAAATAGATTTTTTACATTCAATTATTTTAAATCTATTTCGCATTATTTCGTCAAAACTTTTGAAACAGTTGACTGAAATTTTTCTCATGATGTTAAAATCTTTTGATCTGAAGGCATATGCTTAAATGGTTGAAAGTTTTGCAGACAAAAATATAATTGTGCCACCATAATATTTATTTCATTATAAAACTACAATTTTATGAAGAAATTGATGACTTATAATAAATAAGAAAGAAAAACAGCCAATATGTGGCCAACATAGATGGGAACTCCTTCAGTATTGTTTAAAAAGCAAGCAAGTATTTGCATGTCTGCAAATTCTAGGCCAATGGTGACTACTTTGATGATGCTATAATATAACACAGTTTTTATTTATTTTGGATTTTGTTTAGTCACAACATTCCCATAGTTCCATTTACAGTGGGTACGTAAAGTATTCAGACCCCCTTACATTTTTCACTCTTTGTTATATTGCAGCCATTTGCTAAAATCATTTAAGTTCATTTTTTCCCCTCATTATTGTACACACAGCACCCCATATTGACAGAAAAACACAGAATTGTTGACATTTTTGCACATTTATTAAAAAAGAAAAACTGAAATATCACATGGTCCTAAGTATTCAGACCCTTTGCTGTGACACTCATATATTTAACTCAGGTGCTGTCCATTTTTTCTGATCATCCTTGAGATGGTTCTACACCTTCAATTGAGTCCAGCTGTGTTTGATTACACTGATTGGACTTGATTAGGAAAGCCACACACCTGTCTATATAAGACCTTACAGCTCACAGTGCATGTCAGAGCAAATGAGAATCATGAGGTCAAAGGAACTGCCTGAAGAGCTCAGAGACAGAATTGTGGCAAGGCACAGATCTGGCCAAGGTTACAAAAAAAAATGTCTGATGCCCTTAAGGTTCATAAGAGCACAGTGGCCTCCATAATCCTTAAATGGAAGATGTTTGGGACGACCAGAACCCTTCCTAGAGCTGGCCGTCCGGCCAAACTGAGCTATTGGGGGAGAAGAGCCTTGGTGAGAGAGGTAAAGAAGAACCCAAAGATCACTGTGGCTGAGCTCCAGAGATGCAGTCGGGAGATGGGAGAAAGTTGTAGTAAGTCAACCATCACTGCAGCCATCCACCAGTCGGGGCTTTATGGCAGAGTGGCCCGACGGAAGCCTCTCCTCAGTGCAAGACACAGGAAAGCCAGAATGGAGTTTGCTAAAAAAACACCTGAAGGATTCCAAGATGGTGATAAATAAGATTCTCTGGTCTGATGAGACCAAGATAGAACTTTTTGGCCTTAATTCTAAGCGGTATGTGTGGAGAAAACCAGGCACTGTTCATCACCTGTCCAATACAGTCTCAACAGTGAAGCATGGTGGTGGCAGCATCATGCTGTGGGGGTGTTTTTCAGCTGCAGGGACAGGACGACTGGTTGCAATCGAGGGAAAGATGAATGCGGCCAAGTACAGGGATATCCTGGACGAAAACCTTCTCCAGAGTGCTCTGGACCTCAGACTGGGCCGAAGGTTCACCTTCCAACAAGACAATGACCCTAAGCACACCGCTAAAATAACGAAGGAGTGGCTTCACAACAACTCCGTGACTGTTCTTGAATGGCCCAGCCAGAGCCCTAACTTAAACTCAATTGAGCATCTCTGGAGAGACCTGAAAATGGCTGTCCACCAACGTTTACCATCCAACCTGACAGAACTGGAGAGGATCTGCAAGAAGGAATGGCAGAGGATACCCAAATCTAGATGTGAAAAACTTGTTGCATCTTTCCCAAAAAGACTCATGGCTGTATTAGATCAAAAGGGTGCTTCTACTAAATACTGAACAAAGGGTCTGAATACTTAGGACCATGTGATATTTCAGTTTTTCTTTTTTAATAAATGTGCAAAAATGTCAACAATTCTGTGTTTTTCTGTCAATATGGGGTGCTGTGTGTACAATAATGAGGAAAAAAAATGAACTTAAATGATTTTAGCAAATGGCTGCAATATAACAAAGAGTGAAAAATTTAAGGGGGTCTGAATACTTTCCGTACCCACTGTATGTTATTCCATAGTTTTGATGAATTTACAATTATTCTAAAATGTGAATACAAATCACTGTGCTTGTGTTTCATGCCAATCTAAACTAAAGTGCAAGAGCAGTGTAGATGTGTAAAAAGCAAGATTTGTCTCTTTGTATTTATTTTTGTGACATCGCTGATTTTAACCAGCAGGTGGCAGCAAAAGATCATTTTTGTGTGTAAATGAGTCAGCTGAGGTGAATCACCAGTCAGTCAGTATTTCCATTCATCGGTATGCCATGATTTCTCAGATTACTACTTCACTACTTAAGCTGGGAAAACGGCTTTAAATTAACACAACAGACTGATTAATTACACAAACACAAGGTGCTTACCTCTTACTGGAGTTGCCACATTTGAGAGGACATACTGTTAAATATGTCGGACGACATTGCGGTTTCTATAGTGAATGACTCTTGCACAAAGGTTACTGGCTGTTCTTATGTTGTCTGTTTAATTTCAGTAAATAAAAATGGGGAGACAGCTTTGGACATTGCCAGACGACTGAAAAATGCACAGTGTGAAGAGCTAGTAAGTGTGAAGTATTCTACTTCATGTTTTTGATTTTTTTTAATAGAAATATTGTTCATGTGTTGGAGCCGATTACATAGTAGAGAATTTTGCCATACAAACAACTGCAAGTTACAGCCACGTGTAATTACTCAAAACATGCCCATTTCTGGCATTAATGTCATAGAGAAGTGTATTATGTTAATGGATTTGTGACTGAATGTTTCTGTGTGTTTTCAGCTGGTGGAGGCAGCAGCTGGAAGATTTAATCCTCATGTCCATGTGGAATATGAGTGGAATCTGCGGCTGGAGGAGATTGATGAGAGTGACGATGACCTAGATGACAAGGTTTGTATGCCCAGCTTTCACTTTATCAACCTATCTCCTTAACCAACGTTCCACCTGGCTTGGTCAGTGAAGAACTCTGTAGTCACGCAGATCGGTTGGCCTCAAAAAGTCTTTGGTATTATAACGCACATTCAAAATGTCTGAATGTAATTTCATTAGATAAATGTATATACCTGCGTTCCCAACAGGATAAATCAACCTCTGCAGGGCACTTCGAAGGGAGAACAATCATGATCGTCATGTGGTCATTCTGTGAGATGCCTTCATACTGAATTTCCAATATAAATTACTTTGTCTCTGAAGGGAATAGGGCATAGGTATGATCACTTCAAAAATAAAACGCACCTTATACCATATATATATAACAAAAGACAAACATGCACACATGACGGATATGTCCATAAATGATCTCTCTCTCACGGCACCACCGTCCGCAATCGGCCTTTATCCCTCTCAGAGGCTTAATTAGCCTGATAAGGGACCAGGTGTGTATAATCACAAACCGGCCTTGCCCTCCGCCCTGTCACAATATATATAAAAAACAAATAGAAATGTGTTCTAATGTTTAAAATGAAGCCTAAAACTAAATAAATATTTTTCAGAATTATGATTAAAAAGTATTTAGAAATATTTTGGTGGTCAAACTTAGTGGAACACTTCCATAGTTAATGTAATCTGCTATAGGGCACCTGTTTGAACTTGAGGGGAACTGACTTCATACATCCGGAAGAAATTACCTTAAAACCAGCTTGACAAATTAATCACATGAGAAGTAGAAGTAGTAGTTCTGAGAATATCGCTCTAGCATAATTTGTTTGCAGATAATGCTTCGTTTAATTTTTTGTATCTATTGCAATGGCATTCATACATTTTTTGTTGTGTACAAATACTTTTGGTGCTACTGTATAAAGTGCCTCTGCAAAGTTAAATATTTTTTTGTCTCATAGCCTAGTCCAGTGAAGAAGGAGCGTTCTCCGCGACCTCAGAGCTTCTGTCATTCCTCCAGTGTCTCTCCTCAGGAGAAGCTGTCTCTACCAGGTTATTTAGGACACAGGGACAAACAGAGACTTTCCTATGGAGCCTTTGCCAACCCTGTTTACAGTACTTCTACCGATACACCTGCATCTCCCATATCGGAGGGCCCCACAATTGCCAGCAAGACCATATCAAAAGGTTTGGACACACCTGTTAAATCAGAATGCATGACATGCTGTTACATTGCAGGCAACAGAAGAGGAGCTCATGATACTAGATTGACTGGTTTGCATGTGCCTTATGTCTGTGCATTAACTCTAATTGCGGAGGAGGTATATAGTATTCCTTCTATGCAATCAATGGATGTTAACCCTTGGAGAATGTATTACCCTTTACTGAAGACTTTTCAAGCAGAGGAAATCTGCAGGGTGTTGAAAATAAATGCTCTCACACCACAACCACTGTTTGCTTGCAAACTAAACTGGAATGTGCAACCTTTGGCTGTACCATTTCATCTAATCCAATACCAACCTGCTGATTGTATTCTTGAACCATATTGAGGCATCATATTTTGTGCTGTTTATGGAAAATCAGTTTACACTCCTCACAGAGGTGGGCGGCATGACCAAAATCTTATATCTAGTATTTTTACACTGATTTGATTTTTTTTTTCTCTCTTTTTATTTGGAACTTGATAAGTCTAGTATAAACAAAACAGCTTCACATTATGTAACACCAGAGTTAAAAATAAAAGACTCAAAACAGTAAAACTAACATTAGACAATGGATAATTCTGACTCTAAAATATTAAACTTCTATTTAACGAGTTTGGTTACTCCATTAATTCCAGTAAAAACAAATCATAATGCTACCCTTTACAATGGCATTCTAGGGCATCGTGAGCTTCCAACTTTGTGACAACAGTTTGGGGAGATCCCTATTCTATTCCAGCAAAACAATGCCCCTGTGCACAAAGTGAGGTCCAAAAAGAAATGGCTTACTGCATCTGGTGTGGAAGAACTTGACTGGCCTGCACCAAACTCAAAATGGAACACATTTAAACAACTACGACAGTAATATATCCAGATAGTAGTGGATTCAATTGATCTTGGTTGATAAGCTGCATTTGCGGCTCAGACTCCACCTCATTGCGATAACAGCATGTATCTGAGGCCAGTGCTGCAATAAAGACTGTTCAAACATCACACTAGACATAGTGCAACAGAGTGTAATAATGCTGGGATCTCAAGACACATTTTCTGAAATTGAACTCCATTCCTGACTTAGCATTTCAAAATGCATTGCTAATGCAGCACGATGCTGATAAGAGATCAAGACCCAATGGCCAAAGACCTCAACCTAAGTCTTTGTCAGTGCTTGGCACACATCTAAAATTAAAATGTGCATTTTTTGCTTTCCGAATGTGCATTTTTATCTTAAATTTGAAACTTAACATCTACTGTGGGAGAAACAGTTGAGACATTTCTACCATCGCACAGTTCATATATCGTCATACTGCCCAGCCCCAAGTCCATAATGAGGGCTGGCTTCACTCTTATTTTCTGGCGTGCTTGGGTCTCACTTCAGAGCATGCGCTTTTCGTGCTTCTCGACCAATCACAACGTCAGCTCGTCTCTCTTTCAGCTCCTTCCTCTGGACCGCCCACCTCCCTGCCACTGGGATCTCAGTCAAGTGTAGGAGGCAGCTCCACACTATCTAAGAAGAGAGCACCTCCTCCACCGCCCGGACACAAGCGCACCATGTCAGATCCCCCAAGTCCTGTGCTGCAGGGCCCTCAAAGCAAAGGTGCGTCCAGGTGGCAACACCTCAGATTTTGTTATTCAAGAAACATCATTTGCGTCGCCTTCAAGAAAATGATCAAGTAACACCTCTGCTGGAAAGAAATGAGAATCATTATTTTGCTGATAGTGGTGGTGGTGTTGGTGTGGAATGGGGGGGGGGTGCACATTTTGATGCTGACCAGCAGTTCTTCTCAGTCAGACCTCTAATGCCCATTATATAAGTTACACTCTATGTAATTAATTCAAGGCCATTGTTCATGAGTTTGTGAACTCAGAGAATGTGTGACACACTGGTGACAATATCAAACACCCGACAGATATTAATAGAATTAGTGCTTGGCCTTATATTTTCTATTTCCTCACCCCCACAATGACAGTTAAAGTGCTTGAAGACCCCATGAAAATTGTGCTTAACAAGCAGTGGGAGTGAAAACCTGTTTGTAGTGCAACATAAGTCACCAATATTTTTGGAAGATAAAGACTGAATATGTTAAATGCGTATGCCTGCTAAAAGAGAATTTTGTCATTGTTTAGGAGTACACTTGTATATAAATTACCACATAGCAAACACATGGACTATAAGCCACAAAACGCCGATTTTTATTTCATGGGGTCTTTAAGCTCTATAAAATCTCCAGATTTATTAACTTATGGCTGCTTTCTTTTTCGTTTTGTGGTTCTGAGATTCATGAATAGCTATTTACAATAATTAAATTAGTTTGTGATGTTTTTCACCTGTGACCTATGGTGATCATTTGTTAAATAGATATGAAATTAAGAAAGAGGTACATTTTAATTAAATTAGCTCATTAAAGTGTATAAGATGCCTTGGTGACATCAATGTAGGCCAATGGGATGTAAAAACGAGAGGCTGTGGTATCAAATAAAGGATATGGTTGAAGCTTTTATTGAGAGATAGGAATTTCAGATCTCTATGACAGAACATAGAATCACTTTAAACCTCTTCCTTCTTTTTATTCTGAACCCGGTAGGAAGTGAGTGCACACCTCCATCTGCAAATTGGACATCCCCTGCCAATAAGTTTGAGGGAATTCAGCAGCACCAAAGGTGGTGAACTACACACACCTTCAGCCACAGAAACCTGCTGTTTGTTGTTTCAGATTACTGTTAATGCGTCACTGCAAATATTCAATTAGATATCGCATTAGTGTTAGCATTTTTATATTAAACCTTTCTCTTTAACACAATCTGCAACCAAAAGTACAAAATCTAACCAATTGTGCCTTTTTTGACTAATATATTTTAAAGGTAAAAAAGCTCACCATTTCAAGGATGTTAAGAATCATGCATATTTTATTAGATATTAGCACATTTGTCTGTCAAAATACAGCTTTAGCTTTTTTTCATTTTATTTTATATTATTTTACGATTAGACTTATTATTCATAGACAACTGTGTTAATCACTGGAACTTTTGAATTTCAGCACTACTTCTATGAACGCAAAAGCAACATTTGGCCCACGAGTTCTTCCCAAACTACCTCAAAAAGGTATTATTATTATTTAACATGTGTTCAATGTAACATTTATTTAAACTTTGTAAGTAATATACCTGTGACTGCAACATTATGGTCTTACACTTTTAGTGGCACTACGAAAGATTGACACAATCCACATCCCCTCCATGGACAAGTCCTGTCAGGGCCCCGATGTGCTGCTGAAACCCCCACAGGCCCAGGACACCCCCCCTACTAGAGCTTTAGATCCAATAACTAGACCCACAGAGCCCCCGCCTAAAATCCCACAACCCGCAGAAAAGTCCCAGCCTCTTGAGGTGCCTCAGAAACCACCGGTCTCAGACCTCCCCCCTAAACCACAACTGTCGGATCTTCCCCCAAAACCACAATTGTCAGATTTACCCCCAAAACCTCAGCTTTCTGACCTACCCCCGAAACCACAGCTTAAGGATCTGCCCCCCAAGCCACAACTCTCTGACCTCCCATCCAAGCCTTCATTGTCTTCAGCATCTGAGCCCACAGAGAGGCAGCCGACACAGGAGGAAACAAGTCCAAAGCCCCAGCTGACAGAGTTACAGTCATTCAGTCAGCAGGAGGAGCTGTCTCCCAGACAGGCCAGTGAGGACACGAATGGTGCACCGGCAGGAGCTATGGAGATGCCAGTCCCTATGCCACGCAAAATCAACACAGTGGTGAGTGAAAGACATTTTAGAGAGTGCTATGTAAAGGCATCTGCAAACAAATGATGCTAAACCTTTTCTCAGAACAAGCTCAGAACAGTATATCTTTTGGTTTGAAATGTAAATCATAATAACTTTTATAGTACCTTTTTGCAATTTAGAACAAAGTGCTTCACAAAACATAAAATCAAAACACACTCAGTAAAACACAACACATTCACATAGTAGTAAAAGAAAGTCTATACAAATAAGTTTTTAGACAAGACTTAAAAACAGATACTGATTCAGCAGATCTTATATCCCTGGGCAGGCTGTTCCATAATCGTGGAGCCAACAGTTCACGACAAGAAGATCTAAGAGGTCTGTTTCGTTTGGTCTTAAAAGTTATGCTAAATATTCTGGCACCAAACTATGTAAAGCTTTATATGTAATTAATCAAATCTTAAGATCAACCCTTTAATTCATTGGTAACCAATGCAAAGAAACTAAAATTGGAATAATATGATTTGAAGACCTAGTTGATGTCAAAAGTCTAGCTGCAGCATTTTGTACAGATTTTAGCCATCCTAAAGTGCAATTTTCAAAGCTCCACAGAAACAGTGCTAACAGTTTCAGAGAAAATTAACCTACTGTATAAATGGCTTACTTATAGTTGTCTCTACAAATTAAGCTGGGATAGGAGAAAGTATTGAAACAGAAAAAGTTACATACTTCAGCTTTCACTGCATTAACAGGAATTAGCTGTTGGCCTCTAAGTTGGTGGAGCTCTAGGTCACACCTACCGATGACATAAACCAATGGCAGTAAGGTGTTTACCACCCGGTAAGAAGATTTTCTGAAAGTTTGTCCCAGCGAGATGTTGCGAGCCAACAAAATGAACTCAAAAACACCAGACTTTGTTTTAAATAGCATTACTCCTGTTCGGTCTTTGATTTAGTAGGATGTATGCAGGGGAGTTAATAATTGGAAAACATCTCTTTGCAGGGAAAGAACAAAGTCAAGCGTGTGAAAACCATCTATGATTGCCAAGCGGATAATGATGATGAGTTGACCTTCCTGGAGGGAGAAGTTATAATTGTTACAGGAGAGGAAGACCAGGAGTGGTGGGTAAGTAAATCAATGCCATGCAATTGCTTGTATTAATGTTTCATAAAAGGAATAGTTCACCCAAAAATAATAATTCTGTCATCATTTAATTACCCCATGTTGATTTAAAACCACATCATTGTCTTTCCTAGGCAGTATGTTAAGTCTTAGTCACCAGTCACTTTCATTGCATCTTTTTTCAATGCAATGAAAGTGAATCATTACCGAGGCTAGCATTTTGGATTAAATATCCCTTAAACACAGCTCTTAAGACAGATATTTCCCTCATTCTTCCAACTCCTTTGTCTTTTCAGATCGGGCACATAGAGGGGCAACCAGAAAGAAAAGGCGTCTTCCCAGTGTCCTTCGTGCACAGTCTGTCAGACTGACAGCATACAATGGTGTCAGGCATGAGGCTCTCAAACTAGCACAAACTCCACGCTCTCTGGCCTCACACTGGACTGTGGACATTGTAAATAGCTGCTGAAACCCAAACAGTCTCCAGACAAACAAAACATGAAGTATCAATACCATGCTCCCTGAATACTCAAGGATGAAATGTGTAAACTCTGTGTTGTTCATAAACTGTGTTTTCCTGCCTACCAGTATTATCGTAGCCATGGCAACCCAGCATGCCAAACTGGGTTTGCAGTAGCTATACTTGGAATCTAGCACTTAACATGTATGCTGTAACTTTGTGTATGTGTACACATATAGAATTACATTTTAAGTGTGTTTTTGTACATACATATGCACAGATGTAAGTGTATATTTATGTACGTATGTATAATGAAAATGTGTGCAAATGTTAACCCTGTTTGCTAATGGAGCCAGAGTGACTCTAGACATTTAGGTGTACTGTTTAAAACAAATCATCTCTTGAACTTTTGGAAGCAGTAAATGAGGATGAGAGCAAAATACAATGAAGTTACATTAATACTATACCAGTGTTTAAATTCCCAGCATAGTGGCATGCTGATCAGGGATTAAAACCAAAATGTTAAGGTTTGAAGCAAATATCTCATCTCTTATAAATACACTATCAATATATGAATTAATTCAGGCTGCATTGCTTTGCTTATTAGTGTGACAATTAAAAGTCAGAAATCACATTTATTCTGAAAGCCTCAATGAGTTAGAGGCATACAAAATTATGCTAGAATATGCTCTCCATACTGAGATGTTAATATGATGGCTATATTCACCACATAACCACATATTCAGGAATAGGTGGGCCGAGGGGGCACATGTCCTCTTCAATGTCTATGGTGTTTATGGAATTAGTTGTATCTATGAGACTGCTTCTTTGACACCCCATTGTTGTTTAATGCCAAATCTGACAAAACCAATGCCTCTTGGAAAGTGTCCTTGTCAATCTTGTTTTAGTATATGAAACAATAATGTATTTGGCTCACCTAGTCTCTGGATGTCATGCATAAAATCTAGCATTAATTGTAAAGCTCTGATCATTCACTCAAACAGCACAAATTGTAGATCTGTCTGGTCAAAAATGGTTGACTTTGTGTAAAACATACATATATTGCAGTAGAAAACATCTGTTAAAGATTGGTTTGGCTATTTTTTTTGTCTGCTTACAGTGACTATGGAATGTGGTTTTTGTGTGTGTGTGTGTGTGTGTGTGTGTTGTTCATTTCAAATGAACTCCAAGGGGACACAGCAGTGTGTGACTGACTCTGTATGACTCAGAATGAACTAATGCTGCCTCATTTATCCTTGGTTTTTTATTATTACTGTAATAACAAACAATGTTGTATTAATGATGCCACCAGTGGGAATACTTTTATTGGATGGATTAAATTACTTTATAGGCACCCGGTAGCGGTGGTAAAAACAAATGGATTAATTTCTGATTATTTTACTCTAGATAGGAGCTCCTGGCAGGGTTGCCCTCTTTCCCCATTATTTTTCTGGAACCATTATCAGCCGATATAAGAAAGGAGGATGATTTTCCGGAGGTGGTGGTGGAAGGTTTGGCGTGTAAACTTTTGTTGTACGCAGATTATATTTTATTATTCGTTTCTGACCCTCTTGATCTATGCCTTGCCTCCACAGAATTATTAATACCTTTTCTAAATTCTCAGGATATGGAGTCATTTGGTCTAAATCCGAAGCTTTGGCTCTGACGGCGTACTGCCTAGTAACGTATTTTCAGCCGGGCGCCTTCCAGTGGCCCAAACAGGGCATTATGTATTTGGTCATTTTATTCCCAGCAAATTTGTGTGATTTAGTTAGTTCATTTGAACCCTTTTATAAAGAGATTTTTGAGCGATGTGTGTAAGTGGGCTTCGTTACATTTATCTATGATTGGTAAGGTTTATGTTATTAAAATTATTTGTATTCCAAAATTCAACTACCTGCTACAATCTTTCCCTGTAGATGTCCCCCTCTCTTATTTTAAGTAATTTGATAGCATAGCGAAGTCCTTCATTTGGAATGGTAAACATCCCAGATACAATTATGGTAAGTTGCATAAGCCAATTGACAAAGGTGGGCTAGGCCTACACTAGATTTTGTTTTATTATTATGCATTCGGTCTCAGACATTTGGCTCATTGGTCACTTCTACCTGATAGAGCCCCACCCTGGTTTTGTATTGAACAGGAAGTTCTTGCCCCTATTTCGCCATTGCAAATCCTTTCTATCAGACTATTCGGAGAAGTTAAGTCACACCTGTTATCTTGCATTTGCATGTGGTATGGACAAAAGTATCCAGAGTGTTTCATTCTGACATTATTTAAATGTTGCCTCGAGCATATGGCTGAACCCAAAACTATGTATTAATAAGTCCCTTTTCTGCTGGTCAGAGTGGATTGTGAGGGAGGTTAATACGATCGGTGACCTATATGAGAGTGGAGTTTTGAGATCCTTGTAAAGGATTCCCAGATCTCAGTTCTTAAGTATTTAAAGTTGTGCCATCTGCTCCGTACTATTTTTGGGAGTAGCATACACCCCCCTAAAGAGGCAGATACTCTGGGAGTGGTGATTACTGCTTTTGGAAAAGTATATGAGGCATCAGTGTATTACTCCCTGCTAATTCAGAGTCTGGGAGCTTTAACTTCTATCAAGAGATTGTGGGAGAAATATTTTAATCTAGTATTGGAGGAGGGAGTGTGGGCTAGGATTCTAAAAGGCATCAAGTCTGTATCTAGAGATGCAAGGGTCCGTCTGATGCAATTCAAGATTTTACATAGAGTCTATTGGACCCCCTCTAGATTGTATAGGCTTGGTCTTAAAGACACACCCACCTGCTGGTGATGCCAATCAGAAGATGGATACACAACCCATGTTTTTTGGTGGTGTGTTAAGATCCAAGAATTTTGGTTGAAGGTTCAAAGTTTTATGGGTGACGTATTGGGCACTCAAATTTCATTTTGCCCCAGAGGGCAGTCATCAATATAGGAGATAAACACATCCAAAATTGGGTCCTGACCAGTGTTATGATAGGCAGACTATTATTTTAAGGAGATGGAAGTCAGCTGGAGCACCCTCGTTTCAGGAGTGGTGCACAGAGATGGGGAGGTTGGCAGAGGAGGTTTCATGTAGAAGGCAGAGGATCTGGGATTTGTTTGATGGGGAAATGGAGCAGTTATTTGGCATTTTTGGGGGACTCATGGGGAGCGGCTGTGGACAGAGAAGTATAGTTTTAAATGTGTATGATTATTCTATATATATTTTTAGTTTTTTGTGTGTGTGTATTTATATGTAACCACAGGGATGTTCGTTGGGGGTCAGGGTGGGGTTGGTGATTGGGGAGGGGTAATAGTGGGGGTTAAATGTTGATTCAGTGTATATATGTTTTGTTTTTCTTTGTTATATGTACGAATCAATAAAAAAAAAAAGTTAATCGGGAATGAATGCCACCTGTACTATATTTGATGATGCTGATAGTGTGTGACATTTATAGGGCTAAAGTGTTTCAGTATGGAGAGGGATGTACTTTCAAGTGATGTTTATTGTGGATTCCTCTGTTTTAGGTCTTGTTACATTAAGCTATGATAATTGAGGGATAAATAACAAGAACTTGGCACAACATTTCTGCTCTAGGAACAAGACAAAAACAACTTTAAGATTGTGGAATAGAGTTACATATGCACCATTTCTGTTTTGTTTAGTCCCCTATGATATGCCCACTGGTGGACCAAGTGTGTGTTTATATAGAAGTTCAATTCAGTCCAACTTCAGCTGATGGATTCTTGTGTTGACAGTGTTGTAGCATATCAACGGAAAAAAAATCAAAGGAAACAGTCAAATGGCAACACTGAAGTGAACAAACTGGATTCAGTACTAATGGTACATTTAGGATGTATTCTGCCACTCTCTTGTCAATTGTTTTGGTTGTCTGTGTTTTCTGCACTATAAGTTCAGTCAGAAAGAAAACCATACTTGGTTATCCAGTTCAAAAACTTTAATAAAGACGGCTTAACACCCCCCCCCCCTTCTTTGACATCCATACACCCTGGCAAAACTTTTACTTTTTAAAGGAAATGTTAAAATTTTTGTTGCATTGCATCACTTGCATTGAAAAAGGAGTGTATGTTGGTCATTCACAAACAATGGATTTTTGTTTTACTGACAAATATAATGAATTTGGAGTCAGGAATAGAAGTCAAGAAGTTTTGGTCCCACTTTATACTATGCACTTAAGCATTTGATACAATGCAATTATTATGTACGTATGTGTTGTTGCATTGCACTTACATTTAAAGCACCTGCATTTAATTACATTTGTAGTTACACTGTTAACCTTACCTCAACCCTAACACAACCCATACCCTATAACCTAACTCTAAACCCTAATCTTAACCCTAAGCCTATTGTATTATATATTATATGTATATTATTAAAGAGCCACGAGGGATGAAAGGGGTCCTTTCGGCTTTTTTCTTTTTGGTCACATGACACCAGAATGACTACCTGCATGTTAGTTACACGACCTGACTTTGATTTGGTGGACAAAAGTTTTTCAAATATTAATAGGCTACAATATTTGAATACTAAATTGTTTCAGTGTTTATATATTTATTGTTTCAAGAAATTATTCGTGCGATTTGTTTTATTTTTTTAATGTTTTTTAATAACTTAATAGATCCGATTTAAAAAAACAAAACAAAAGAGCGTCACGCCAGTGACGTATGCATGTTCAAAATTACAGAAGTGAAAGCAAAGTCGTCATAAAAACGATACGGGCGTAGAAAAATTAGTCTGGTTCCTCTCTCGAAATCAACTCCTTTTATAGGTGTAGGCAGAGCTTCTTTAGCCCTCCGTCCCGCTGCCGAGTTCAGTTCAACCTGCGCGCGTCTGACGGCAAACGCAACACTTCTGATTGGCCAATCCGGAAAATGTAGACACGCTCCACTGCTACACAATGATCCGTTGAGCTGATTGGTCTCCAGCGTTTCCCTATATTTACTTTACATTTGAAAGTAACTGGAAATTAAGGTAAGAATCATGGGTTAATATGCCATATGTTTCCTCTATGCATCTTGATACTTGGTGATTTTTCCCCCCTCTAGCATACAGGTGAGTTTGAGCAGAGCAGGGTCAATTAAAGATGACCTGCGTGTAAAATGACTACAGGAAAAAAAAAAAACTGAAACTGAACTGGAAGAATTGAAATAGTCATTTACATTCAGGATCAGTGGTGTCTGTAAATAATATCAAACTTTAATTTAATGCATTAGTCCACAGTCTGGGGGAAAGCGTTTAGTAACGTTTGACTCGAAGTGTATTCATTGTAATGGGCGGTGATAGCAGATACATGGGATTCTCTGGCGTGTTATATTAGTTGTGTTACATGTATTACAATATATATTGTATACATGTAACATATGCATGTTTCTGCTGCAAAGAAGAAGAAAATGAGTGCATTTTACGATTAAACGGAGACTATTCATATGAACAAAAGCAATGGTTCGACAAGTTCTCAGACTTCCTCTGTGTTCAAATAGATCATGCTACTTCCTGATTTTGTTTATTCAAAACATGCATTTCAATGCAGCAGCAAGTTCCTTTATTTGCTCTGTCATTCAGCCTCAGCTTATGTGGATTATACACATGTTTATCTATTTACAAATATTTATTTTGATATATGAATATTAATCATTTAACATTTAATAATGAATGAAACATTTTATCTGACAACATTGCACTGTATGTGTGCATACATTGTTTCAATCAAAGTATAACTCATTAGTACATATATAACCTACATTTATGCATATATCCAAATCCCTTTTATTGTTTTTGTGTGTTTGCTTGCTTGCTTTTCTGCATACATAGCGTCTTTGCAGTGCACTCCTCGTTGGGACCCCTGATTTCTATGTGATGTGCAAGGTCACATGTTTTAATTAAGCTCATGAACTCCAAATATTGACACAGCATCCTTCATTATGACCTCCAGACCAGTGGTCAGCATTAAAGCACCAGGTTGTGTGCAAAGATGTCCATTTTGCACAGGTTATGGGAAATCATAGTATATTTGCATAACTTATTATAACCTCATTTGACATTATAATAAAGTTTAATAGTGTATTATCATGTTATTTTGCATGACTTATCTGCAATGTATAGAGCATATTGAAACTGATACTATACATTGTTAAGGGTTGAAGAAAGAGAATAGTTTGCTAAAAGAACGCAAATAACACATGGCAGTATAACTTAATGCTTGTTGTAATTATGGCTATTTTTACCTATTAAAATGTAATAATCAAAACCTTTTGATGGGAAGAAATATATTCATATCAAGTGGGCTTTTGTTCCCAGACTGGTTGCGCACACAGAGGGAAGATGTTTTTAAACACTAGTCATAAGACAGCAATGAACCCTACATTGCTTTAATCACTTGATTAAAGATAATTCTGATTAATAACATCGGCTTTTAGTGTAAACAGCTACTTCATGACATCTGAAGTGCTGTTTGTTGTCATGCTGTAATGTGTGTCTGGCATTAGTTGAGCATTCCTGTGTACTGCAGGGTTAGTCTAGTCTAGAAGCACTTTACATGCCCTCAAGGCATCTGTGACTAACTGAAGCAGTAAGCGCTGGAGAATTTATGTTTGTCTGGAGTAGCACGTTTTTTTCACTACATTTTGATTCAGCCACAGAAATAAAAAAGAAGCAAAGTTCTTTGAGATATTCAGGTTATTTCAGTCCATACAGTAGATCAGTATTTATATTGTTTTGCTCCCTTGTCATGATTTTATTTTGCAGTAGGGTACATGGAAGAAGCTGTATAAAAATTAAAATCTGAAATAAAGGATTTGTGTTGGTTTGATCTACTGTAACATGTCTGTCCCGATTTACATTTTGTGAGCTTATATTGTGCTTTCAGTTTTAAATGATTGTGCTTGTGAAGGAGGTAACCATTTTTAGATGTTGGTTCAGCTGCCTGGTTATGCTTTTGTGGCAGGAGAGGCTCGCTTTATCAGTTTTCACAGTCAAGCAGCAAGTTGACACCTAATTCGATGGTTGAGCATTCATGAAAAACTCTGAGCACATTTGTATGCTTTACTGCTTGATCAAGGGCTTCCCCAGATGCATTAAAACAAATTGCTGTCCTTCTGAAAGCACCAACCTTCACCTTACTTTGACTGCTTTTTCTTTTATAAAATGGCTTAGGGAACATTTTATCATTTAATTATGAATTTATCACATACAGTATCATAGTTTCCTCAGGCCAGTCTGTGGTAAAGGCAGTAAAAGAACAAAAATGACACTGTCTAAGAATACACAGCATGTGTTTTTCAGCAATGCATGCAAAACAACGCAGGAGAGAACAGAAACACCTGCACTGTCATGCCAGGGGAAGCATGTTCTTACAGGCCCAATAGCTGTGGCTGACATTAGTTTCTCCTGTTCCTGCCTGAGGTGTTTTTCCATGCTGCTTGGTTTGTTTTTTGGAGGAGGTTTAGAGAAGTGAATCTAGCATTTCAGTAGCCATTGCATTGCAGAAGTTATGTTAATGAGCACACACAACTTTACAGAGAGAGAGAGCGAGAGAGAGGAAACAAGCTCATGATTGCACATTTTGAAGTGTCTGATTATTAATTTTTTTCACATTGTAAAAAGTGGTTACATGCAGTTGTGAGCTTAATGAGCTTTTGAACTTAATGAGTTTTTTTCTACTAGATTAAATCCTTAAAATGGCTTTTGTTAGTACAACCAAATGCAAAAAGGTTGATTCAATCATGTTAAATAATATTTTTGACTTGAATAAAAGCAGTTCATTTATGTTACCAAATGAAGCATTCATTAATCCTGGATTCAATTTGCAATTATCATTTGTTATTTAGTAAGTAGTTCAATACAAATCTGGAATGTTGTTAAAGGGATAGTTCACCCCAAAATGAAAATTCTCTCATCATTTACACACCCTCTTACCATCTAAGATGTTTATGACTTTCTTTCTTTCTTCTGCTGAACACAAATGAAGATTTTTAGAAGAATATCTCAGCTCTGTAGGTCCATACGATGCAAGTGAATGGTGGCCAGGCCTTTGAAACTCCAAAAAGGAGATACATCAGCATAAAGGTAATCCATAAGACTCCAGTGATTAAATCAATGTCTTCTGTAGTGATCTAATGGGTTTTTGGTGAGAGTAGACCAAAATATAACTCCTTTTTCACTATACATCTTGGCAGCAGTCTCCTTGGTGATCATAATTTCAAGCTCAATTACTCTTCCTATAGCACCATATAGTGCTCGGTGCATATGTCATGCACTAAGAAGTGAAATCAAGCTTGAGATCATGATTGTGCCTAGAGACTGCAATAGCAAGATGTACAGTAAAAAAGGTTCTGAAGACATGGATTAAACCACTGTAGTCTTAAACCCAAAGGATACTTTGGTCAGACGCGAATGCTGAGCGTACGCATACAGGACGTGTGACGCAAATGTAGTCATCAGATTGTGCGAGCACTGAATGCGCACAGCTCCATTTTTCTAACCGTGTGTGTTTGAACACGCAGAATGCTCATGCGCTTGGAATTATTAGTGCTAATTAGAGTGTCTATGTAATCGCTGCTAAACAAAAGGAGACAATGGTAAAAACAACATCAGTGTATGTGCACATCAAGAGTGTTTGTGTGAGGAGGTCTGGAGATACCTGCAATTATATAACTCTGAAGGAATATAAAGACATATTTATGGGTCTTAACTCCTGAAGAGAAATAGTCTGGTGTCTTATCAGTTGTAGCGTGCATGCGCCAAATGCCTGTGTATGCGTGCACAGTCAGATGGAGTTCACTTTGACAGGCTTGCGTTCAACTGTACACAGACGTTCATGTCAAAGTCGAAGTATACTACTTCTTCTAAAAATCTTTGTTTCTGTTCTTTAGAAGAAAGAAAGTCATACACATCTGGGATGGCAGGAGTGTGAGTAAATTATGAGAGATTTATTGAGTGAACTATTCCTTTAAGGAAGGACAAATCATTCCAGTTGCACCATAAAATCTTTTTGTATTGTCTAACTAACATGTAGTTTCTAATTTTTCACTTCTCATTTCACTTTGAAGTTAATAATGAATAAGTTGATACATCTTTATACTTAATATACATATTTACAGTATGAAGGCATTAAACTAATAATCATGACTCGTAAAGCTGGAGTCAGTCTTGAATGGATTCTGTGCAATCAGCACCTTGCCATAAACAGTCCCTCTTCCTAGTTCAAGTGGAAAGTACTGGAAAATTATGAGAGTGCAAACAACACAATAGGACAATAAATGAAAGATTAGATTGGTGTGTGTCTATCAAGAAGATTTACGAGAACTAAAAGAGCCTAGTCTGAGGACAGATGTGCTCTGGTTAAAAATATCACTACCTAAAAATCAGTAGAGTAAAAATGTAATGTTAGAGGAGAAAATGCAACCTCTGCATCACTCGGCACTGATTATGCAAACGCGTTTACTTCCTGGTTTCAGAGCAGGATCCGAACCCGGGTCTCTCGCGCTGCTGACACAATGCCCTTCTGGTCGTGCCACATGGGGAGGTAAACAGACTGGAGCCAATGCAAAAAAATCTGATCGCAGATGGCACTTGTTGGCGAGTTTCATAATGTGACCGATTCTAGGGTACCTGAACTCTTGAAAAGAACATGCCGACTTCCTGTGTGATCATGTTGTATAAGTAAGACACAGGTTGATTTACCTTGAAAATCTAAACACTATGGCACTATGGTGCTTTCAAAACATTCCTCTGTTTGTTTAAGCATCCCGACCAGCCCGACACAGCAACATTTACTCAATTAATGGCTTGAGTTTGGTTTTGGAACTATATGTTTGCTCAAACAATGGCAGACAGTAGAGTATTTGGGGGAACCTGCTGATTTTTTTTTTCTTCATATTTCTGTTTTGTTGACTCTAGTGGCTTCAGTTTTAAAGATGCGCTCAGTATTTTTTTCCTCATTAAAAAAGTTTAACTTCTTAAGAAATGAATTGTAAGGGGAACATGGACACCATACGAGGTCCGGACGTGTGAAAGGGCGAGCTCTGCACTCTTTGCTTACTATTAATGTCATAAACCGGTGAGATTCGATACACTCTGTTGCATAACTGTTCTAGGAGGACAATACGTCAAAGAATTCAAAATCCTGGAGACATTAAAAGACACTTATGTGCTCAAACTGACACCCCTGAGCAGCAGGCCATGAGCCAGTGAGACGATTTGGTTGGGGAAGTGTAGGAAATTCGGCGAGAAATGTTGAACATGTCAGCAATGCTGACAAAGGTCATTGCTGACTTGGAGGATCTTGCTGTAATACGTCGATTGATCACTGCCGTAGAGATAGTGTGGTACTAGGGGATCATTTTCGGTAAAAATGGTTAGGGTTAAGCTACAATAAAGCAAGACACCTTGATTTCAAATTTTAAACTTTATTTATTATTTATTTTAACTAAAAGTTCAAATGAAACTGGAAAAAAAATAAGTGTATTTAAAATGTATTGTTCAACTTTTTGAAAAACAACAGTTGTGAAAATCTCTCTGACAAAGAAGCTTCATCCGTGCATTCTCTACCTGTCGGGTATTTCGTTATCCAGGAAAATAAATTGAATAAAATATTTATGTGAATAAATTTGTTTTGTTCCCTCCTATATATATCCAATTACATCAGAAACCTCCGGGCTGGGGATAAGTGAATATTCTTGCTTTATTGATTTTGCATTGAAAATTAAATAATTTATTTAAAAAATGAAAAACTTAAATCAAATAAATTACTAAATTGAAATTGCCACCTTTCCATTTACCATCAGGCAAGAATCCGTCTAAACGTGCAGGCGGAAAATTACTTACACAAATGAAGACATAAAAACAATTATAAATGTAAAACTAATAATTATAATGATGATAATAATCACTGAAATATAAATCATTGTTCGAGGTGAATGTGTTTTTGTATTATTTTATAATTTTTGTATTATTTTATATAGTTTTATTATTTTACAGGCTGCAGAGTTGCGTTCACAATAAACTGCTCTGTGGAAATAAAGTGAACTGAACTCAAAGCACCTCCTGGAATGAGATTTGTAGCACTCATCAAATGTAAAAATAAAAAATCTGAAGGCAGAAAAAGTGTGAGTGTGAGATCCTTAGATGCGCATGTTCCACGTGACTGCACGCCTCTGTATCAGCACATCATATATGCCCATATACGGCTTTTCTGTCATCTGTACTTAATAATATAATAAAGAGTGTTTCTTCAAATGCGTGTCTTTGTGCCTACAGGCAAATTATTTGTAATATTAATTTGATAATAATAATAGTCTAATAATAATATAATAATTATTATTTAATAGATTAATGGGAAAACAAGCCAAATATCCTCCAAATAGACATGGTCAAAGGCATCAGCTATTTGCGATCACTCTGACCATCATTGATCCCGAGATCATCGTCTGTTTGCTCAACATAAATGTGCATTTCTCTCTATAAATTAACAAAATGTTCAGACAGTCTCTTTTTCGACACATTCAGATTCATTACCGCTTTTCCCGGTGTCACTGCGGCTTGCTTCTTGCGTGCGCTTAAATTATATTTCATTATTACGGTTTAGTATTTCTCTGTAATGTAGAACAGTGTTAGCAATGTTACTTATAATATTCTTTCTCAGCCCTGGAACTCAAACCATTTTCTGATACTAGTGTTTTTCATTGATGCCTAAACAGAGTCAATCACCAGTACTTTTAGATTTGGGCACATCTAGCATGCTACATACTTATCATTAACGTTGATGAGATTAACCCCTTAGGTATCCAAATTTGGAACTGAACAACAAGACATTTTTCGATACTCGATTTTTTGGAGGCAATTCGGTCAGTGCCTAAAATGTATCGAACTTGATGGCTTTCTTGGAAGAACCACAGCATTTTCTTGTTCCCAGACTCTGCGAATTTGACAAGAGAGAAACGTGATCGATTCAAGGAATGCAAGAACTCTTACATCAAAGGAAGGTCACTTTTGCACTGATGTTCCCTGCCAAATTGAGAATAGATGCTAAGGATGGCTATACAATTTTCACATGTCCCCAGCAAGCAATGTCCTTCATAAAGTCAATGGACTGAGTAAGTTATTTTGTGGTACTCACGTTGCAGCCGAATGGACTGACTCACTGAACATCCACTTGACTGTCTGAGGAAACTGTGCGCCTTTTTGTGCTGGTTCCGCCTAGTGACTGGAGTTTGTTTTGTAGAGGAACACACCTTCGGGACAGTTATGTGGATGAATCTACTTGTCCTTTGTGTTTATTCCGCCTATTGGCTGGAGTTTGTTTTATATATTATCTTTTGTTGTGTAATTCTGTCTCACAAAATGTTTATAGAAACACCGGACTTGAGCACTCCGGGAGCAATGTTGTCGTGGGGGCTCTTGTATGCATACATGGACTGTTTGAGTTTAGAGGGAAGCGCGCCAGTTGGTGCTGCTGTGTGTGAGGTTAATGTGCGTGTTTTTCTTTGTCTTTGGTTTGGGGGAATTTGGGGTTTGATTGTTGCACTAATTTTGGAATGTGGTCTTTATTATTTTAGTTTTTTCTAATATTTTAAAATGTCAAATGTTAATATGAGTGGATTGTCTCTCTCTCCATGTGGAATGTGAATGGGAAGATTATTTCTCTTTTTAAGTTTAAGAAATATGATATAGTGTTACTTCAAGAAATGCATCTTTCTCAAGTAAGAACAGGGGAGTCATTACACTGATAAGTAAGCATCTACAATTCAAATGTCTCAAACAGCTTAAAGATAAAGTAGGAAGTCATTATTGTTTTAGCCGAAATTCAGGGGCAAAATCTTGTTTTGTCTAATATTTATGCACCTAAAGTTGATGATCAGGGCTTTTTTATAGATCTTGAAGTGATGTTGCAAGCTGCTGACACCCCTCATTATATAATATTGGGAGGAGATTTTAATCTTTTGATGGACTCAGTCCTTGATCATAGCAAAAGTGTCTAAGCCCCCTAGAGCAACATTGACGCTTCACAGGATATGTAAAAAATCTTGGTATTACAGATATTTGGAGACTTTTGAATCCATCTGGTTGGGATTATACATTTTTCATCCATTTATCCATAAGATTTAATCTAGAATATATTTATTTTATATCTAAGTCCCTCATTTCATCTATTGTTGATTGCTTAATGGGAAACATTTAGAGTTTAGAGGTTTTGCCACAAATGAAGAAAAGGAAATCATACAGTTGCCGCTTTAATATATCCCTTTTGCAAAATCCTGAATTCCAAAAATCAATGTTTATATGGAGACCAACTGGTCCTCAGTATCCTCTGTGAGCATGGCTTTGGAAGCACTTAAGGCGGTTCTTAGGGGCTGGATCATACAGTATGCCTCATTCAGCAAAAAATCCAAAGCACAATAACTTGTGGGGTTGGAAGGGAATATTGAAAGTGCCAAGGCAGAGCTGAAGTGCCGAATGTCATCTGATAGCCTCAGAGAATTTACCTGATTGAAATACAGATAAAATACTATTTTGTTGGGGAAGGTGGAGTTTTGGCAATTCAGGGCAAGGAAGGAAAACTTCTGGCTAGATATATAAAACATATAGAGTCTTTTTCTACCATTACCTCAGTGAAATCTGCTGGTTGTGAAATCTTTACCTCAGCCATTGATATTAATAAAACTGATGAGAATATTAGAAATTGTGGAACCATTAGAACTTCCTAAACTGACAGCTGAGCAAAAAAGTGCTCTTGATTCTGAGATAACCTTGGAGGAGCTTGGCGAGGTAATTAAGGTCTTGCCTACAGGCAAGGCTCTGGGGCCAGGCGGATTTGACACTGATGTTTTTTTAGATCTTATGTTACAGAATTGGCTCCACTATTGCTAGAAGTTTCTACAGAATCATTAAAGAATGGAAAGCTTCCGTCAACCATGATGCAATTCCAGATCAGACTGATTCTTAAAAAGGACAAAGATCCAAGCGAGTGTAAGAGTTACTGTCCATCTTCCCTGATCCAGCTCGACATTCAAATATGGTCAAAAATGTTGGCCAATTAAGTAAAGTTATGACATCTCTTATACATATAGATCAGGAGGGGTTTATTTAGGGGCCATAGCTCTTCTGAAAACATTAGGCGTTTCACCAATATAATTTGGTCAGTGGCGAATGATCAGACTACTGTCACTGCATCTCACTTGATGCCGAAAAGGCGTTTGATATGGTAGAATGGGATTATCTTTTTAAGATTTTGGAAATGTTCGGGAATACTTTTATTGGTTGTATTACGACACCTATAAGCGGTGGTACAAACAAATTAATTAATTTCAGATTATTTTACTCTGGATAAGAAAGGAGGAGGATTTTCCAGTGGTGGTGGTGTGGCGCATAAGCTTTTGCTTTACGCTGATGATATTTTATTATTCGTCTCCGATCCTACTAGATATATGCCTTGCCTCCACAGAATTCTTCATTCCTTATCTAAATTCTCAGGATATAATGTTAATTGGTCTAAATCCAACCAATTTGGCTCTGGGTATTTTATTCCCAGCAAATTTGTGTGATTTAATTTTGACCCTTTAATAAAAATGTTTTCGAGCCATGTGGGCAGGTGGGCTTAATTACATTTATCTATGATTGGGATGGTTAATGTTATCAAAATGAATTGTATTCCAAAATTCATCTACCTGCTACAGTCTCTCCCTATAGATGTCCCTCTCTCTAATTTCAAGCAATTTGATAGCATAACAAAGTCCTTCATTTGGAATGGTAAACGTCCCATATAACATTTCAGTAAGTTGCATTGACCGAAGATTTTGTTTTATTATTATGCATTCGGACTCAGACATTTGGCTCATTGTCCGCTTCCACCTGAGAGAGCCCTCCCTGGTTTTGTATTGAACAGGAAGATTTTTGCCATTGCAAAGCCTTGTTGTTGAGGGTCAGGGTGGGGTTGGGCATTGGGAGAGGGAGGGGTAATAGTGGGGGTTAAATGTTGATTCTGTATACATTTGTTTTTCTTTTCTTTGTTATCTATATGAATCAATAAAAAATGTTAATCAGAAAAATAAATAAATTGTAATTTTGAAACATATAACATTATAAGCACTTTGTGGAACCATTAGAACTTCCTAAACTGACAGCTGAGCAAAAAAGTTATCTTGATTCTGAGATAACCTTGGAGGAGCTTGGCGAGGTAATTAAGGTCTTATAAAGACCTTAAGGTTATCAAACCTTATAAAAGCTGTTTCATTGTACATGGTCCCCTCATGTTATATGCACATGACCAGGGGTGTTTCCAGGTCTTGAGGACATTCAGGGCTTAGCCCGGGCCCATTTAAGTAGGTTTGGCTTTAGGTGACCCCCATCTATTTTAATGTTATTTTTCTGCACTCTGGCACCTTACTTACAATGAAAGCACAGTGATTCCCAAAGTATTTTCTGAGCCTATGGGGTTGGACCTCCGATCCTCTAGTGGGGTTCGGGGGCATGCTCCCCCGTAAGAAAATTTTGTACAAGTTAAATATCTGGTGAGCAAAAAACATTGAAATAAATTGAATTGTGAGAAACAGCACCCCCAATTCTATCCCATATAAATTATGTTCTTCACCACCAGCCAGGGTTTAATCGACAGAGCCAAGGCCTGCCTTGCCAAAAGCGATTGGCTAAAATTAGCTGGATTGACACTACCCAACCCACAATTTTCACTCAGAGCTAGAGTCTATTCTCTAACTATTCTCTCACAGGGCCTCATTTAACTTAGACACCATGTCTCTTCCTCTTCTGGGGTTTGACGTCTCTTAAAATATTTTTGTATGCTCTGTCTGAAAAGCATGGTAAGATCTAGGTATGTCAGTTTCAGCTTTTTATCTTTTAATGTTACCTCAGACTGCTAACGATAGCTAGCTAGTGAAGCCATAATTAGTGTAACGTTATGCCAATTAACCTAGTAACACTAACGTTAATTTACATGAATCATCATGATTGTAACTTCGGCAATAATATTATCTGTTTGCTTTTGTACTCTAACGATGATAAATTGTGTGTGGAGTAGTGTATAAATGCAGTGGATACATTTAATGTTAGTTAACATTAATTACCTCAAAGATTACCTTCTCAACTAAATAACGTTTAGATCCAGGAATACTCCGTTGCAGATATATGCGAGTGTTTGTGAGCACGTGAGTTTACAGCAGCAGGTGAGGAGCTGACTGAACTGACTGGCGCACTAGAGAGAGTAATAGGGTTCAAAACAGTGTTACTATGAATGCAAACTTTAATACAGTGAAAAGAACACTCTATTAGCATAACATAAATATATATAAATAAATATACATTTCCAACATTCTTTTGAATGTCCATGTACTAAAATATAATATTTGATGCCATGAGTGTACTATTTACTATTATTATTATTTTGAATGGTCATGGAAAATGAAGCAATGTGATAACAATTTTACCTGGTCACAAAAAGTAGTCCGTTAATTTACCTGATGAACTTTCACATTTTGCTGACCCTTTATGCATCGCAGAGCTAATGTGTGCTTCTAAATCACTTGCACCTTTATTAGCAACTATCACACATCAGTTTTGACACACATATGTCATACATTCTGCTTCCCACGGATCTCGACATGGACGAAAGCATGGGGATTATTTGTAAAAATCTTCTGTAAATTTGCACTTTTGTTTGGGCATTGTTTCCACTCAGCTGTTTGATGACGAACACAACAGTGTTCGTGGAGAGATTGACAGGCAGGAATTTGGCCAATAGTTGCTGCAAGCCTCTTATAATTGACCAATTGGTGTGCGAGAAGGCGGGACTTACAAAGAGGGGTTAAAGCAATGAAAATATACATGCACACCCAATGAAGTATTATACCAGATGCACGTCATAATGCAACTAAAGCCGAAACAAATTTAGAAATCCCGGCCGGACGCTTTTTAAAGGTCAGAAAAAGAGGACGTGTCTGGGAAAAAGAGGACGTATGATCACCCTATATTTGGACGTCCTTGACCAGCCCACAAGTTTAAAAACATTAAGCTATACATGTAGGTAACATCAGTAAATCCTCACCATTACTCTTCTTTTCGATAAAGTCCAAAAGGCTGCGTTGCTTTTTTTTCTTGACATTTAATTTTGTGGAGGGGGAGAGTGCCACATCACGTGAACTTCAAACAAAATGTAGCAATATTATATATATATAATAAAATATATACTTCGTTCTTCGAAGACTTGCGAGACAGGCTGTGTCATTAAGATTATTGTATATTCATACAGAAATATTTTTGTTGTTGTTGTTGTTGAGCTGCACCTAAACTTGTGTTGCCTACATTTAAAATTACATTCGGGGCTACAGTCAAAACATTTGGGGCTGAAGCCCCGGAAAAATGACCTGACGATGCCGATGCACATGACCAGCTGAAAACTACTAGCTTAATCTCAGTAACTGCCCTGTAATTGGACACTGTCACTCATGGATTAAAGTAATCAAAGCTGACTGTGGATAGTGAATTTCTACAATGGCATTGGTAACCGAAAACCTTTATGTTTGAATGATGTTGCATTCACGGCCCAAGGTGTCAGTTTAACTCCAATTTTACGTGCATAAAATATTACTGATTACACTTTAAGTGTTAGTTAAGTGACAGACTGAGGAATTGATTGAAGTGAAGATTAACACCCACCAGAGAACACTTAATAAATAGTGTCGGGGTAGATTTAATATTCTTAAGTTTTTATATGTTGTTTAGATCAGCATAAATCTTCCAATTTACCTTGGAGTTGCCCGATTATTCCACAGTAAAGTTGAATTATAGATTTAATCTAAAAATCTAGATGAACTATCGAAAGCTAAATGCATGACAGCAAAATTAACAAAAAACACGCAACGCTAGACATAGAAAAGAATGCATTGAACACTCCACTACCAGTTGCAGTTGGTGATGCATTGGTGTTGCTTGAAACCAATGTGGTATACTAATATTTTTTGCATGCGATTCTCTCATCTAAAAAAAAAAAAAAAAAAGAGTAAAGCAGTGATGGTTGTCTCTATATTCAATTTTTTCTGATGCTTAACATCAAATGATTGGTTTGGTCAAGGTTGTTGTTTAGCAATTAAATAAAAAGTACACTCAAAATGTGTAATTCTGTCACAATCCATTCACCCTCATTTCGATAAAGAAATTGATGATATTTTTCGTGGAGCACAAAAGGATCTAAAAGTTATCAAGCAAAATGTCCAGGTTGATCTTTCCCAAACAGCAAAAGTGGTTGATGACCAGTGTCTCCCAAAAGGGTAAAATCATAAAAGTTGTTCATATGACTTGTGTGCTACATTCCAGGTTTTCTAAAGCCATACAATACATTTTGTTAGTAGCTTTTTGCCCCTTTAAACATTTTGCCCTCTAGTATAGTAATTTTTTTACTCTATGGAGCTTGACAGTCCTAGCCTTGTTTTCATTCATGTAAAAAAAAAAAAAACCCTTACACAGAATAAGGTCTATTATAATGTGTTACCTGTTGACAATAAAAACAATAGGTTTCTTAATATATGTTAGACAATCTTTAATTGGTTTGAAGCAAGAAGATCGAGGTCCTGCAGGTTGTGATGCAGAATTAGCTACTGATTTCCACCAGGAGGCAGTAAAACCCTTCCATAGCTACAGTCCCTTTTGACAGTTCCATACACAGCTACTGTAACCTCCTTGTTATAAAATACAGAATGTATTATACAGCTTATTTCTTAAGCTAAAACTTCAGGTCAAAGCCACAAAAACACATATAATGTTAAATACAAAACATTAAAGCTTTACATAAAGATCTTTATCGGTATGGTTAAACGTGTCAATTCTCTGTCTCAGTTCAGTGCTTGAGTGACACCTCTGTGTAATGCCCTCCAGGGTTTAGGGAGAATGACAGAGGAGGAGGGTGGATGTTGTGTCTGTATCTCTTATGGTTTGTGGGCAGAAGTTGCTCAGTGTCATAACAAATGGGAATTGGGGAATGAGGGATGAGGGTTTGCTCTTAGGTTCATGTATAGTTCTGCTGTGCTCTCAGCTCAGGTTAATCAGAGATGCTGAATTTGTACAGCTGCAGATCTGAATAACATAATTTGCCTTGAAGCGTGATAAGAGCAAGAATATGGTACAGTCTACATAATGTTAAAGAGGTCATGATGCAGATGCTTTCAAAATCACGCAACAAGAAAATAAGTCATAATTGGTCATGAATATTGTTTCATAACAGACTCATTCTTTACAAATTCCTAATAGCCAGTGTACCTGAATTGCAAAAATAATGACTCTAATGATGTTTGCAAACACGTTTCCCATATAATCTCATGTCTGTCTTTGGTCATTCAAACAAATAGTTCCGCCCAAACCTCACAACACTCACACTCAGTGTTGTTCTGTCAAGCTGGTTGGGATGCTCAAACAAACAGAGGAATGTTTTGATAGTGCCACAGAGCCACAATGTTTACACTTTTCGGAGAAGTCAGCAAACAATTGGCTTTTTAGTTCTCTAAGAATATATAAACAAAAGCATTTCAGCTTTAAATCTGGTTGTTGTTTGATATTTATACAGTCTAAAGGAAGAATGCAGATGTCAGAATTACAATCATGCAGTGGAGTGACCGCTTTGTCTCTCTGATTCATGCCTGATGTTGTCCAGCCCCATCACTGACCAGCCCTGCGTGCCTGAGTCCAGTAGGCTGTACAGTATGTCTATGCCAGACACGCGCCTGTGTTTGTCTTTCCCTTTAGATTGTTGTAGATCAAACTCTGGATATGCACTAGTCACAAAGTGACCTAAAGTCAAATAGTATACAGTATATATACATCAGCACTGTTGTGATTCGGCTGCAGAATCACAGCAGTGCTGATTTAGGGCCATATAGCACAATTGTAAGTGTGATATTGATGATATACAAGTAAATAATTATTTTTTGGGGAAAAACTGAGTACGATCATAAAAACTCATCTGTGCATGGAACTGATTTCTTACGGATCAGAATCTGCTGTTGCTGGTTCAAACCAAATGATGTGTCCAAGCCTTCGTTAGTAATTCAAAAATGTCACTTCAGAAATAGTATCACAGCTTGTGCTGTTTCTAACAAGTTACCCGATAAACATGGATCAGCTTTCTCAGAGGAAAAATTGCCGTACAAATGGGGGTAATTCTCCCTATTTCGCCGTAGCCGGTGTGCTAGAGTCATTCACTATAGAAACCGCAATGTCCTCCACCATTTTAAACAGCCTGACCTCTCCAATGTGGAAACTCCAGTAAGAGGCAAGCTCCTTGAGTTGTGTAATTAATCAGTCTGTTGTGTTTCTCAGCTGTGATGAGCTGTAATGCTGAAGTTGTTTGTTTAAAGCTGTTTAAAGCTATTCCTTAGCTTTAGTAGTGTAGTAGTAATATGAGCGATCACATAGAGCCGTTGTGTGTAAACACTCACTGACACGGATTCACATCACTTCATCAACTGGCTCAAATGACACACAAATATTATCTTTTGCCACCACCTGCTGGCTAACATATGTAATGTTAAAAAAAATTACCTGTAAAGAAACACATATACAGTAGCTCTTTTCACATCTGCACTGCTCTTACACTTTAGTTTAGAATGGCATGAACACAAGCAGAGTGATACACACAGTGAAGCGTGCTGATGGTGTGAGACAATCAGTACTCATGGAGCGTCTCTCGTCCAATCAGATTTGAGGATCGGAACTAACTGTTGTGTATGTTTGTGTGTGTGTGTGTGTGTGTGTTTATACACACACACACAGTATATATACAGTTAAAGTCAGAAATTTACATATACTTTTTGAAGTCATTAAAACTCATTTTCTAACCACTCCACAGAATTAATATTAGCAAACTATAGTTTTGGCAAGTCGTTTAGGACATCTACTTTGTGCATGACATGAGTCATTTTCCCAACAATTGTTTACAGACAGATTGTTTCACTTTTAATTGACTATATCTCAATTCCAGTCGGTCAGAATTTACATACACTAAGTTAACTGTGCCTTTAAGCAGCTTGGAAAATTCCAGAAAATTATGTCAAGCTAAGCTTATTAGAGTCAATTGGAGGTGTACCTGTGAATGTATTTTAAGGCCTACCTTCAAGCTCAGTTCCTCTTTGCTTGACATCATGGGAAAATCAAAAGAAATCAGCCAAGACCTCAGAAAAGAAATTGTGGACCTCCCCATGTCTGGTTCATCCTTGGGAGCAATTTCCAAAGGCCTGAAGGTACCACATTCATCTGTACCAACAATAGTACACCAATATAAACACCATGGGACCCTGCAGCCATCACACCGCACAGCAAGGTGACGCATTCTGTCTCCTAGAGATGAACGTAGTTTAGTGCGAAAAGTGCCAATCAATCCCAGATCAACAGCAAAGGACCTTGTGAAGATGCTGGAGGAAACAGGTAGACAAGTATCTATATCCACAGTAAAACGAGTCCTATATCGACATAAACTGAAAGACTGCTCAGCAAGGAAGAAGGCACTGCTTCCTTGCACCACCATAAAAAATCCAGACTACAGTTTGCAAGTGCACATGGGAACAAAGATCTTACTATTTAGAGAAATGTCCTCTGGTCTGATGAAACAAAAATGTAACTATTTGGCCATAATGACAATAATTTTTTTTGGAGGAAAAAGGGTTAGGCTTGCGAGCCAAAGAACACCATCCCAACGGTGAAGCATGGGGTGGCAGCATCATGGGAATTGATTTATAATGATAACTAGAGGTTGAATGATAGTGGATTTTGCATCCCGGATGCAGTTTGTTACAATACAATTCTCAATAATCAACAGAAAACAATTAGATTTGGTGCATTACCAACTATAAACAAGCCAATTTTAACTATAAACAAGCCCAAAATACACAGGGGACTTACCAATTACCAAATTAAACTTTTTATAGCCTATATATTTACCAGATAAAGGGTTTTGTTTATATTCAGTATCAGGATTAGGGTTTATTATTATTCACAAGTTTTTATGTATTTATGTATGTGCTGACGGGGCACGTTTACATTTTTTTTTGCATGCCCTTGATTTTATAATTTAATTAGAACACTTTATTATCTTATCAAAATAACAAGATATGCATTGAAGTGAGAATAAAAATGTGGAAGAATATTGTCAATGATGAAAGATTTAGGTTTTGAGCAAATCCCCAGGAGTAGTAGCTATTGTTTTTATTTCACCTCAAGAGGCCATTGGAATACTTTAGAACCAAGCCGTTTTAACAGTACAATCATTCAGCGCCAGCCACAAAGAAATACAGAGTATTAAAAAAGGCAGCTATCAGCACTTTTTAATATATAGCACAAATATATCTGTCTATCTCTATTATAAACCTTTTAAGACATACCTACCATGAGCTCTTAGGTTGTAAATTGACAATATACTTCTGATGAAACCATTTTTTCAGTTTTAAAAAATAGCATTTAACAGTGCGATTTGTGCTGAATAACTACACTACTTATGTTCCTGCAGAGAAATATCCACCAGTCACAGAATCACTGAAAACTGCAGTAAATTACAACGGCTGCCTACTTCCATGATGCAGTCTTAAACTACTTGTATATTTGTATATATCTGAATATTTTGCAATAAAATTTGAGTATATACTTATAATCAACAACTTTAAATTAATAGTTTATAAATTTACATAGATTTTCATTAGATTATGTCATGTGCGATGCTTCTTGGGATTGTAGTTCAAACCTCTTTTAAAGGCATTAAATACACAGTCTTGTACATTTGTCCTTTAGTTTTTTTGCTTAAAATCCAAGTTTGTAATGTTGTGATTCAAACTGAAGCTTGCTGGTTTAGTTCATGACTTGGAACTCTTTTATGGAGAATTTGTATTAATAAATAGGAAAAAGTCTTTGCTGGAACAGAGAGGCTGAAAAAATGGGCTGGCACTGTTCTGCTCTATAGCCATTATTTTTGCAGTTCCATTTGGAACCACTAATTCCGCAGAAATTACTTCACCTTTCAGACTTAAAAAATATTGCATAGATCAGTTTTGGAAGGAAAAAAAAATAACATTATTCATTATTTTACTATGAACAGTAAAAATAGAAATAAATAATGATGATGACAATGAGCATCAGCAGGATATGTTTATTTTATAATGAAAGGTCTGAAGCTGTGCTTGCAAGTAGGCATTAGCCGTGTCTGCCAGGGGCATCCTGAAGCATATTCATCCATGTCTTGCCGTGCTGGGTTGTAAACCCAGTGTGATGTGGCATTGGTGAAATCTGGGTCAGGAGAAGTGCTGCCTCTGCACTGCCGCAGACTGCAGTGCGTCGCCTCCCCTCTGCACATGTGCCTGCACTCCTCTCTCTGTGTGTATGAAGTTATGAACGGGGAGGGGGGAAGGGTGGGATCTGTTCTCTGGTTGGGTGGTGGTTGTAGTGGTAGTAGTAGTAGAGAGGAGAGCACGTGGATGCACATGCTGCCGAACGCTGATGTAGGAGTACCGCAGTGGAGAGGGAACTGCCCACTGCATCCACACCCATAATCTAAAACCTCATTTAAACAATCACTGCTGATTTAAGAACTAATCCAAACTGAAATTGGTACACATGGTGCTAATAGGATTTAGGATTTTAAAATCAGAAAAAGAGAAGTTCCCCTCATCATTATCTCCCTGTTTAAATTTAACAGTGTTTTAGTCCCCCCCCCCCCCCCAATTCAGCTTTCCTAGTAAAGCCATTCTCATCCATGAATCAATACTTGTTTAAACGTATATATACACAGGTGGCCAAAGGTTTGGAATAATGTACTTGTCCTCTTGTTTAGTTATACATCTGGCCTTCCACATCTCTTTCTGTACACCTCTGTATGAAATCTTCTGTTTTTTTGGTAATTTCAAGCATTGTAGCCATCATTCCTCTAAACAATGATTGACTGATGAGTTTCTAGAGAAAGCGGTTTATTTTTTGCCATTTTTGACCTACAGTTGAAATCAGAAGTTTACATACACCTTAGCCAAATACATTTAAACTCAGTTTTTCACATTTTCTGACATTTAATCGTAGAAAACATTCCCTGTCTTAGGTCAGTTAGGATCACTACTTTATTTTAAGAATATGAAATGTCAGAATAATAGTAAAGAGTGATTTATTTCAAATTTTATTTCTTTCATCACATTAATTTTCCACATAATTTTCCTTCCTCATGATGCCATCTATTTTGTGAAGTACACCAGTCCCTCCTGCAGCAAAGCAGCCCCACAGCATGATGCTACCACCCCCATGCTTCATGGTTGGGATGGTGTTCTTCGACTAGCAAGCCTCACCCTTTTTCCTCCAAACATAACAATGGCCATTATGGCCAAACATTTCAATATTTGTTTCATCAGACAAGAGGACATTTCTCCAAAAAGTAAGATATTTGTCTCCATGTGTACTTGCAAGGTGTAGTCTAACTTTCTTTTTTTTATAGTGGTTTTGGGGCAGTGGTTTCAGAGCAGTGGTTTCTTCCTTGCTGAGCAGTCTTTCAGGTTATGTCGATGTAGTACTTGTTTTACTGTGGATCTAGATACTTGTCTACCTGTTTCCTCCAGCATCTTCACAAGGTCCTTTGCTGATGTTCTGGGATTGATGGGCACTTTTCATACCAAACTATGTTCATCACTAGGAGACAGAATGTGTCTCCTTCCTGAGCGGTATGATGGCTGTGTGGTACCATAGTGTTTATATTTGCGTGCGTGTTACCTTCAGACATTTGGAAATTGCTCCCCAAGGATGGTCCAAACTTGTGAAGGTTCACAATTTTTTTGGTGGATTTCTTTTGATTTTCCCATGATGTCAAGCAAAGAGGCACTGAGTTTGAAGGTAGGCCTTAAAATAAATCCACAGGTACACCTCCAATTGACTCCAATCAGAAGCTAATTGTCTTATTGCCTAAATGCTTGACATGTCATTTTCTGGAATTTTCCAAGCTGCTTAAAGACACAGTTAACTTAGTTTATGTAAACTTCTGAACCACTGAAATTGTGATATAGTCAGTTAAAAGTAAAACAACCATAGTTTGCTAATATGAAATCTGTGGAGTGGTTAGAAAATGAATTTGAATGATTTCAACAAATGTGTATGTAAACTTCTGATTTCAACTGTAATATTATATATATTCTTATAGTTTTAACTTGTACTTACGACATGCCAGTCTATTGCATACTGTGGCAACTCACAAACACACATGAAGAAATAATTTAACGACCAAAATAGTTTGATATAATTGCAAGTGATTTTCTAGTACCAAATTAGCAATTTAGTATGATTACTCAAGGATAAAGTGTTGGAGTGATGGCTGCTAGAAACTATGCTAGCATAGTATATATGCTAAAAATATATACGTATATATATATATATATATATATATATATATATATATATATATATATATATATATATATATATATACGGTATATATTGCTGTTATTCTCAATGTTTAAATTCATGATAGTGTCTTTAGTGTTAATTATAATTTGCACACATCTTACATAGAATTAAGTAGTTGCTATAAAAAGACTAAAATAATGAGCTGTCACACTTTTCATCTAACTATTCTACATTTGTCTCCCAATGTGTTCTTGAGTTTCTTCCATGTGCTATGCTCATGTTTAATTTGTGCAAGTCCTTTTAGGGTTAATCTCATAATATCACATTTCACCCCAAAATATAAGTATATAGAAATAGTAAATAATAATTTTGCATTATTGCCCTAAATATAAACCAAATTTTCTGGATGCAAACCTGATATAAACATAATTTTTTTTTTATGGGACCCTTTAAGTCTTATCGAGTACTTCTCCCCCCCCCATACTTCTGTGCTCTGCTTCTATTGGCTGGTGACACGTTTTGTGTTGAAAAATATTTTTAGGCTCCATGGAAACAGCAGAATGTTCTGTCTGCCTCCTTAGCCAATGGGATTGCAGGGTGGGTTTGTTTTAATCAAATAGGCAACCTCAGTTTAGATGGAACCACCCCCCCACCTGAGAAGTGTAATCCTGAGGGGGGTGGGGGGTTAGAGGGTTCAAGACGGATACAGTAGAGCTTATTTGCTCCCTGTGGTCATTTAAATCCTAAACACCATGAGAATGTGAGCACACCAAGATGTAAAGAAAACACAATCGCACTGCAGTATGCACTGTAGCTCAGTGAGACACAGTGCTGACCTATTTACCTACTTTAAAATACTACGCCTGTTCAATTAAAGGGGAAACAAAGTTTTTCAAAGAAATAAACTCTTAAGTAGTGTAGTTGATTATCATCAGTTCCTCTTAAAGAGTGCTCGGCAGGTTTTTAAGCAAGGTATAATGTACAGTCAGCCTAAAGTAAGGACCCCAATGTGGAGTCTTGTATCTCCAGCTGACTGTACAGTACATTAATCTGCTTATTACTTGCCTCCTACCAAAACAAATAAATGGGCTTGAAATGCTGATTTGTGTTAGATTATGTTATGTAAGAAGAAAGAGACCAAAGAGCCTTTCAAAATGGATGTGCGGCCATTATTCAGAAATATCAGACCACTGGATTGCCTGATTCACCAATCAGAAGTGAGTATTCCAGAGAGCTGTATATTAAGTAAGAGATAATGCACAGTAATAACTGTTTGTTACTGCAAAATAAACCCGACAGGATGATTAGGGGGTCTTGGATCAGCCTGAATTTTGCAAAAATAACCAGCTGACTGTACGTTATCCCAATTATTACACAGCTATTAACCAAATAAATAAATACATGGACATAACATATTGATTTGCATTGAAATTATGTAATTATGTGAAAAAAATATATATAAAATCGCTGAACAGCTGAAATCCACCTCCGGTTTGCATCTGAGTTCTGTTGGTGGTTATTCTGTGAAAATGACCGTCTCACTCCACATCATCCAGCCTATTACAAGACTACTTGCAAAATAAACAAATAAATGGAGGTAACACATTGATTTGCACTGAAATTATGTAATTAAGTGAGAAGAAAGAAATGCGCTGAGCAGCTGAAATCATCCTCCGTTTTGTGTCAGTTCTGTTGGTGTTTATTTTGTAATTTATAAACTTGCCAAATAAATGCACATGAAGCATTGAAATGAGTTGATATTATTGTATTAGCTAACTTGTAGAAATCGCATAGTGACCTGAGTAGTAGTAAAGAAGGCTTAGATACACGAATGAGTGGTCTGATTCGTGGATGTGCGGTTGTTACTGAGAAATACCAAAATGCTAGATGGTGCCATTAACCAATCTGAATAGAGTATTCCAGAGAGCCATGTAATAAGTGAAAACATTTAACCGTTACTGTTTAGGGTCCCAGAGACCCCAATGATGTACATGTAAAAATAAAGTAATTTTGAAATGAACCTCTTATTGTCCCCTCAAATTCTTTAAATTTGTTAATCTGACTTAAAACCCAACATGTAGACATTATTGGTACTTTATCCATCCATTGCATGCACTTTTCAGAAAATAAAAGAAATAAAACAAAAATCATTGTATTCGTTCATGTTTTATATCTTGAATCTTTGGGGTCCCAACTAGAAGCAATGTAATTTTCAAAGAGGATGTTTAAAGCACATTATCAAGTTGAATTATTATTTTTTTTTTTTTAATCAGTTCGCATAAGATTGCATTATTGTTATGTATGTTGAAGCATTAAAATGACCTTGTGGTCTCTCAAACATGAATGTTGATACTTTTGTGCGTAGTGACTCACGAATGAAGTCAAAGCAACAGTGCCAACTCCTGTGCTGAGCTCAAAGCCTGTCAGAGTAGATGAATCAGGATGTACGCTCACTCTTTTTAGGGAACATACAGTATGATTTTTCTTACGCACAAAGATTTACCACACAGCCTAAATGGAAGGGTGACTTCAGTGTGACATTTTGACTAGAGAATAATTTTAACTGCTAGAGGGCAGCATGATCTTGCAGTTGGATCCACCCGAAAAGGTTTGCGATTATCAAACTCAGTTATACTGCATTCTCAGCAGCATGTAGCCTTTCACCTGTAATAGTTGGAGTGCGTGAGGTCTTGTATGTGTGTGTGTTCAAGAGGATAATTCAGCAGTATTTGGGTCTCTCCTGGTTTTCTCTACCAGCCATAACAGATGTTCCCTGTCACGTTCATGCATGTGGCCAGATGTCGCTGTCATGATCACAGGTGTCAGTTCTTGATGCATGCGTATCGAGTGCCAACATTAATGAATTATGATTTCTGAATTTAGTTCAAATGCTGAGTTACAACCCACACAGACCTTGTTCACAAAGCAGTTTTGCATCACTTTTCCTTTCCATTGCCCCTTTAGGTCTCAGACAGGTCGGAATGGGGAATCTGATTAAGGTTCTCACCCGAGACATCGACAACAATGCAGGGAACTTTTTCCTGGACTTTGAAAGTAAGTCATGGTACTGCAATTTACACCTGGTACTAACATTAACTCAAATGCATCTCCTATCGCCACCTGTGATTGGATTTTGAGGGGAGGGTCTCTGAGACACACTACTGCATGTACAACTAATAATGCTTGTTAATAAAGCACAAAACATTTTAAATATAAAAAATAAATTGGTGTACCATTGCTCCAAAATAGACTTCTGGTATAAACGGTCAAATATCCCAGTACCACTAAGCATTCTAAGCTGATATCTCCTCTGCAGATGCCAAGCCCACAGAGGCTGAGAGGAGAGAATGGGAGGAGGTCAATAAAGTACTAACAGAGGCTGTGACCATACTACAGGACCTGCAGTCTTACAGTGGAGCAGGTGAAGCCATTAGGCAGGCAAGTACAGCATACTAATGCATTTCAGGCTCTTCAAAAGTAATAATCTGGCTAAACTTTATGTTGCTTTCTACTGTATGAAACTGACTCCTGGTATTATTTTAATTCAGGGTTCCCAGGGTTTCTGGTAATTTAAGGACATTTTATACTGTGTAGGTTCTGGGAGTCGATTCTGAAATGAATTGATTCTTTGACTCAGAGGCATGGGAATCTAGAGGGTCCACTCAGGAGAATCAATTTCATTCAGGGGTGTGACATGTTCGGACTGTGTTTATTTCCTTGATCACCAAGCTTCTACACATTCCAGAGTAGCCTTACAGCTCTAATTCAAAATACATTTTAAAAGGGATGAGAGCTAAATTATCATAATTACTCAACTGATCAATGCAACTAACAGTTCTGCAATTAAACAGCACTAAAATTGTGTTTACCAGGCCCGGAAAGTAATTAATTAATTCCTTCATAAAACTAATAAAATAAACTGGAAAAAAAAAGATTTGTGTTATTGAAAAAATAATAAAAAAAAAAAATAGGTAACAACAATTTCTGTAACAAAAGTAAATATATTTTAAGTTATGTGCTGGTCTAAATAATTTCATAAGCTAGGTACATTATTGCTCTTTAAAAAAGTCGTTATCCAGTAATCACAAACAAAAGTCATGGAAATTCCTTGGTCAAATAGAGGGGGATGCAGTTCATTTCTATTGCTACTAATATTATAAAGAGTGTTTCCTCCTCATTCAAATCCCCTACCATGTTTAAATCTGTGGATGTTGTCTCCTCAGGCCATACAGCATCCGAGTGACGAGCATGTGCAGGAAGGGGCGTGGGCCGCTGTGGTCCCACTGGTGGGCAAACTAAAGAAGTTTTATGAGTTCTCACTAAAATTGGGTAGGTTTCCTCTTTAAAATGCCTTTACCACAGACCACAAGCCTATAAATAATAACACATCTATTTTTGCCCAAAGACGCTGATGATAAATGAGTGAATATTTTTAATTAACTCTATCTGCTCTCCCAATAAATGTCCCTTTAGAAAGCTGGCTCTGCGTGAATGATTTCTCACAGGGATATATGGTCCACTGACCCACTTAAAAAATGTTGGTGTGTAGATTAGTAGTGGCTCTGAGCTGTGTAGCAGGCTTGTTTTGATTTTAATGTGATGAAGCCTGGTGAGATGGTTAGTAACATGAGTTATCATGAATCCTGACTCATCTGTATGATCAAAGACACATTATTGTACCACTCACATCAGCAGAGGGCTACAGTGATGTTATATAACCTTGCACAGGCATTACTAAACTGTTCTTACTCTTCCCTCAGCCCATTTTCAGCTTTTTTCCTTGTAAAACTATCTGAGCTTCCTTTAAACAAGATTAGGTTACTTGAGTCTAAATTGTGGAGCATATTAAGACTTGTTTTCAGAGAATGTATAGTTAAATCAAGTAAATTTTTCCTTCCCTACAGGCAAATTTTTTTTTCTTGCCCTTAAGGAATTAAATGAAAAATGTACCTACATTTTTTTTGTCATTATTTACTCACTCTCATGCGTTCCAAATCCCGAATGACTTCCTTATGCAGAACACAAATGATCTTTTAATTAATATTGTCTTCCTTGTTTTCAATACAATGGCAGTTGATAGTGCCTCACTTTAAAGTTTAAAAAGGACAATTTTTTCATAGTGCTCATGAATGTGCAATGGACTAAAAAATGACAAATTTCATGAGGTTCATATCGTGAAAGACATGGAATAGGTCACACGAATCACACAAATCACATTGTCGGTTTATTTTTATTTTTTTTATTAATGCACTATCAATTGCCATTGTATTGAAAAGACAGACCAGATAATTTTGTGTCCCTCATAATAAAGAAAAGCATATGCATTTGGAATAAATTGAGAGTGATTAAATTATGACAGAATTTTGTATTTTTGGGTGCACTATTCCATGTAGCTTAAAGCTAACTAAATTTAGTGAGGTTTATGCTCAAGACAAGAAAGAACTGCCAGTGTAACTGGTCCTGCCCGAAATGCTCCAAGGGGCGCGCTAACGAGGAGGCTAAAGGATACAACCTCTAACGTCAGTCACTAGTGCACCTCTTGAGGCCAGGGGAGTGAGGTTTACGTACACATACCGCACAGCTTTCACGTACCAGCTGGCTTCTGTTACACTCACCCCTAAACCTCACTCACATCCGGGTCACGGCACAACTGTAACAGGTCCTGCTTGACCAGCGAGGATGCGAACCGTCATCTTTGGCATGGGAAATGGCCACGCTAACGAGTAGGCTGAAGGCTACTGCTCCTAGCATCAGTTGATAGAGCGCATGTTGAGGCCAGGGGAGTGAACTTTACACAAACTGCACAGCTATTGGGGTAAGGAAAAAAAAAGATTTGCTGTATTACCTGAAAACAAGTCTTTTTAAATCAAACAGTTTTGCTTCTCAAGTAAATACATCTTGTTTTAAGGATGTTCAAATATTATTACTGGGAAACAAGGCAAAAATACTGATTAAGAAAAGTATATTTTGGCAGAACACGCAGGGTTTCTCAAAAATAAGCAAATATACTGTTTGGTTCCTTCCTCTTGCTGTGTTAGTAATAGTTGTTACTCAATTGTGTATGTGTTTTGTTTGCTCTTTCCATCTCAAATTACAGTCAGTTTGATCCTGCAATTACCATAGTTATACAAGTCATAACAATGAATATGTGAGCTGTAACAATAGAGTTGTGCATAATAAAGCTATTTTAATATGCATGTTTCTATACTAATTCAATGCGTGTTCTGAAGAAACAAGCTCTGAACAGAGTAACAGTGCATATAATTGGATTAGCACGCTCCTTGGGCAGGGCTAATGTCTTTGCAAAACACAATTCTAGTCATCTCCATTAAAACTGTGTACACACCCCAAATCTACTGTACTAATTCATTATCTAATTCATTATCCTCAAAATAAATACATTTCCTGGAACATATGATAGCGTTATACTAGACCCATAAGACACTAGAGATGATTTTTGTTGAATATTACAGTGGATTTTGAAAATGTAGCATCATTTGGAAAATTATACTATTACGGTACATATAACTGATGTATTATCCAATAAAATTCAAAGAACTGTTAGTGTAACAGCAACAGGAAGAGCCATATAAACATATTAGTTCTGCTAGTCATACTCTTGTTCTCTCAGAAACATGCAGTGTCTTATAATCTTGTAGGACTCCTAGTGTCTGATGTGCTCTATGATTTAGATAAAATATATAAGATTGCTTTCACTTTTTTCACCTGTTTTGCAAGTCTGTGGGTTAGATTGATTCAAATGGAGAGCCTGATGTTGAGAAATAGGTCATGACCTAATTATACATGACACGTCCTTTATCACACATAAACACCAGCCAGTGGCAGCGCTCTCTGGAGGAGAGGCTCTGGTGAGACATCAAAGGGTCAGCCTGACCTAACATCTCTCTGTCGAACACACACATCTGTGTTTCAATGCCAGAGACTTGATCACATGGTAAAAAATGCATCCACAAATTTCTTAAGCCTCCGGCTGTTTTTAAGCATGTTTTAGTCAAAAATACTGCTCCCTTAACCACCAGCCCAGTATTTTCCTTTTTTATACCTCTTTCCATCAGAATAGTCTGGGCTATCTATTGATTGAAATACTTTATCATCATTAATCTCAGTTTATTCATAGTTAACGTATTCAGTTCCTTTTCTTAAGGAAAGAAAACTAAATAATTGGCCATTGTGTAATTCTTAGGTTCTGTTTTGTGTGGATGATACATATCATGGGGGTAAATGTATGCAACAATGCTCTTGACTCATCTCACTTACAGAAAAAAACAACAGATTTTTGTCAAACTGCATTAAAACGTATTTGAAACGCAAACACAGAACCACTGCAAATTTCAGTAATTCAGAACACTATATGGATGTAATCTTGCAAGTGTAATTACCCTATAGTATTTGTTAGGATTTACATATTATTATTATTATTATTATTATTATTATTATCATTATTACAGTATTCTTCTTTTTCTGCCCTAAAGTATCTGGGCATCAGAGACCATAAGTCGTAGAGATCCCAAACTTGGCAGGGTGGTTCCAAATGTGCACCGCTACTCAGGCATACATGTACAACTCCATACGACTCTAGGTAGCTCTATAATAAGTTATTTTGCATTTATGCTAATAACTCTGGTACCGTAAGGGCTAGAATCAAAATTACTTTTTCAAACTCCTCCTAGGCCGTTTGTCTGATTTGCATGAAAATTGTATACATCATCTACAGACCCTTCTGACAATTATTATTTATTTTTTTATTATTGTTTTCTTACAATATAATCACAACTTTACATCCCTTTGGTGGTTACAAATTAGCATGAGGATGACATAAAAGATATCTATGACAACAGCAAATTACATGACCAGACCCAATGGGCATTTAAGCAGCAGTGATGCACAAAAACAAGCAAGAATTTAACCCAACATATTAATGATTGGCTCCCATATGCGCTTTCTTTAACATTGCAAAGCAAATTCTTTCTAAATGCAAAGTCTTTCCCAGCTCCATAACCCACATATCAAAAGTTGGTACTGCTTTAGACTTCCAGTGTTGTAAAATAAGTCGTCTTGCAAGTAATGTACTGAGACACACAGTTTGTACCTCATACTTGTTCAGTTCCATCTCTGGCACTAAAACACCAAACTGCAATAATGGGTCAGCCTTTATGACTCTATTGTATACCCTTTAAAGATGACCAAATAGCAGGTTCCAGAAGGTGTTGATCTTCTGACAAGTCACGAACGGATAAATGTCCCCTCTACAATATACATTTTCAGACATAAGGGTGAGATCTCTGGGTAAAATTTAGACAATGTAACTTGGGAAAAATGTCTATGAACAACTTTTAATTGGATCAAACCCAGTCGAACATTCACTAAGCTACCATGTATATTCCCAATACATGATTCCATACCTCCTCAGAAATCTCCATACCCAATTCCACCTCCCAGGCGTGCTTACATGGATCTGAGGACGCTGAGCTCAATTCCTAAAGTAGGCTGTATACTATAGACACTTTACCCTTCTCATAAGGCTTTAAAGCTGCCAGATTGTCCAGTACTGTATGCTGAGGCTTCAGCTCATATTGTAAATCATGTGTTCTCAAAAAATGCCTCAACTGTAGGTAATGAAAGAAACGAGAGGCTGGTAATATAAAACTTGTTGTAATTGCAAGAAGGATATCAAACGGTCATCAATATATAGGTCTCTCGGCTGGTTGAATCGGTTAGTGCTGGTTGAAAGGCATGATTCCAACAGATAGGACTATATATCTAAATGCATTTTCGATTATATTCATCACTTGTTTCCATATTATCAACAAATTATGAATGACTGGATTATAATCGTACAGAGATTTCTTCTAACTACTAAGACATAAACTGAACAAGTTTCACACTGAAGTACTGCAGTGCATCCCCTCCTCATGGACTGCACCAGATTTGCCAGTTCTTGCTGTGTATGATGAAATCAAGCACAGAACGAGCAGTATGGCTGGTGGCATTGTCATGTTGGAGGGTCATGTCAGGATAACCCTGCCAGAAGGGTATCACATGAGGGAGGAGGATGTGTTCCTTGTAACGCACAGCGTTGAGTTAGCCTGCAATGACAACAAGCTCAGTCCGATGATGATGTGGCACACCTCCCCAGACCATGACGGACCCTCCACCTCCAAATCGATCCCTCTCCAGAGAACAGTGATGTAACGCTCATTCCTTCAATGATAAATGCCATCACCCCTGGTTAGACAAAACCGCGACTCATCAGTGACGAGCACTTTTTGCCAGTCCTGTCTGGTCCAGCAAAGGTGGGTTTGTGCACATAGGCGACATTGTTGCCGGTGATGTCTGGTAAGGATCTGCCTTACAACAGGCCCACAAGCCATCATTCCAGCCTCTCTCAGTCTATTGCGGACTATCAGAGCACTGATGGATGGTTGTGCGTTCCTGGTGTAACTCGGGCATTTGTTGTTGCCATCCTGTACCTGTCCCGCAGGTGTGATATTCAGATGTACTGATCCTGTGCAGGAGTTTTTACACGTGGTTTCCCACTGCAAGGATGATCAGCTGTCCTTCCTGTCTCCCTGTAGCAGGTGTCTCACAGCCTCATGCCTAAGGCACGTTCACGCAGATGAGCAGGGACCCTGGGCATCTTTCTTTTGGTGTTTTTCAGAGTCAGTAGAAAGGTCTCTTTAGTGTCCTTTATAACTGTGATCTTAATTGCCTACCGTCGGAGTCTTAACGAGCATTCCACAGGTGCATGTTCATTAATTGTTTATGGTTCATTGAACAAGCATGGAAAACATTGTTTAAAACCTTTACAATAAAGATCTGTAAAGCTATTTGGATTTTTTTTTAAATTATCTTTAAAATACAGTGTCCTGAAAAAGGGACACTTCTTTTTTCACTGAGTTTATAATTTAAACTCTGGAATTTAAACTCTTTACTGAGATGTTTTCTGGTTATCTGAGTTTTTGAACAAATGTTCAACTTTCAACGATTCCATTCAGCTTCCATTCATTTCTTTAATATAGCAGTGATGAAGTCTTACTATTAAAGGCCTTGGATGCTGTCCCTCTGCAGGCTTAGGTGCCAGGGTTCGATGGGCGCGATCAACCACCACGAGTGACTTGAAATGTTCTGCTCCAAGCAGAGTTTGGATCAGTTCCTCCACAAACTCAGTATGTCTCCCTTTTGAGCCCTCTGGGATCCCCAGTATTCTGATGTTTTGATGCCTGCTGCTCGATTCCAAATCTTCCAGCTTCTTTTGTTGCTTATCCACAATGACTTGCAGGAGTGCACACCTGTTTTCCAGGGCTGCCGTCTTTTCCTAATGTTTATGCCTAATCACCACCTCCTCTATTTCACGTACTTTCCTGCTGATTGTATCTAGCGAGTCATGCATGGCTTGCCTAGAGGTAGCGATACATAGGGTTCTACCATGGGGCGCTACAACTAAAAACATTAATAACTCTGAAGCCATTTGGTCGACTAAGTTCAAATTAAATATTCACCTTCTCTGGTCAATTTGACAAATCAACAAAAAATGGGTGACAGCAGCCAATCAAATTTCAGCACTACTAACTTGAGTTGTTAATGGCCAATGGTAATGAAACTTATTACATACAGGAAGGGTCTCCACAGGAAGATGTATTCCAATTTTGTGAGAATTGGTCACACAGTAGCGCTATGATAAGCTAATTTGCGCTTTTGCTAATACCTCCCTAACCGTATTGGCTAGAATAATTTTTCTTACCTTCTCCAAATCCTTCAATGCACCCACATCATATGGTCACATGGATTTCCATTTCCGCATGAAAACTTTTCAACCAGCTTGATTTTTATGAAAATCCTACTTTTTCGAACTCGTCCTCGATTCACACAAAAGTTTGTATACATCATCTACAGACCCTCTTGACCAAAAGATATCAAAATAATTTTGATATGTCAAATCATTCTGAAGATATAATCGAATACATTTTTTGGGTTTGGCCTATAATTACTACTTGGCCTGTATCTTGTGATTTGAAAAAATCAAACTTAACAAAACTTAAAACACATGGACAAGAGAACATTCTGAAGTCACATGCAGCATTTCATAAATGTTTGATACTAGGGGGTGCTATAACTTAACCACAGTTCCACAAATCTATTTTTCTGAAGGCAGTTAGGGTAAGGGTTTAAGTTAGGGTTAGGGTTCCACATGATCTTACCTGTCAATATTTTTTCTTTTTTTTGTTGTAATTTTTCCTAATGTGCTTGGTCACTGTCGATTGCCACTTGCTACTATATTTTAAGATGTTTTTGCCAATAGCCTGGAGTTTTCATTTCTATGAATGACAGTTGCGCCGAGCTTCGATGAGAATAAAATGTCACTTTACAAAGAATGCAAATTACATTCATTTTGTTAAACATACTTTCTGGGTTTGATTTATAAATAAATTACCCATAAAGTAGGTTTCTCCATCATTACTGATAAATGGGTGCTCTGCTAGTATCGTTAAACAAATCTAAAGGAATATTCCAGAATCAATGCAAGTTAAGCTCCATCGACAGCATTTGCGGTATAATGTTGATTGCCACAAAAACGTATTTAGACTCGTCCCTCCTTTTCTCCTTTTTTTTTTTTTTTAAAGTGAGGCATTTAAAAAGTGAATGGGGCCAATTCTTTGGAGTGTTTAAAGGCAGAAACTTGAAGTTTATAATTTAACAAAAACACAAATTCTTCTGTTAAAACTCATGAACTGTATTATTTGAGCTGTAAAGTTGTGTACCGGTATATCATTTTTATGGTCTGTATAGGGTTTAAAGCCTTATGAAAATTGTAAAATGGGCTATAACTTAAAACAGATAAGGTTAGTGAGCGATTTTATATCACTAAAATCATGTCAACATGCATATTGTTTACATCTTGAGGCTATAATTTGTAAACAGTTTGTATTTTAACATTTACAGATTGGCCCCATTCCCTTCCATTGTAAATGCCTCAATGTAACCCAAATTTAAAAGGTGTGACGAGTCGAAATAAATTTTCTGGTAATCAATCAAGCTGCAAATGCTGTCGAATGAGCTTAACTTGTAGGGGGTGTGCAGCGAGACCATTATCTGAAGCTGTATTTGGATAGAACCTGTTGTGGGTCTGGTTTAAACTGGAAGTGCATCAATACTAATTTTAAAAAGTAACTCTCTTACATTTGTAGATTCTGTATTTAAAATATGCCTCGGATAGGCCTATTTAAATATTAGTATTATTATTATTATTATTAAAGCTACACTATGTAACTTTTGGCCCTCTAGCGTTTGAAGCATAGAACTGCAAGTTATTTGCGGAGGCACACAGTTTTGTTAATTATTTGAGTCAGACTTTGGCTCTGCTCTTCTGCACAGATGAATCACATGGTTTGAATACCACCGGTGTAAGCATGGTTACAGGTCATCAGATCATCTTATCAGAGTGAATGTTACTAACAACAGCAAAACTCACCCCCTACCCTCAAAAAATGTATACAAAATTAATAACGAAAGGAAGTAAAAGATGGATATTCGAAAAATATATTATAGCAGATAAGTAGCACATCTTCCACTGTTGTTTTGACTGGTTTAAAGCAATTGTTTTAAAATGAATAGCGTTACAAAAGTTTAGACTTAAAGATTGCTAGTCATATCAGATGAAGTCAAAAAGTGGAAACTGCAAACGGTGGAGTATATTATAACTTAGATAACAGGCAAATAGACCAAGATAGTGACTGATTTAAAGATTGGCATGAAGTTATTTTTTCCCCATTGTCCTTCCTCGAAAATGTATTGAAAGCACTTCGATAACACAATCCATAATAAAATGCCCCATTTGAGTGGCTAACGCTATCTCCCGAACTACCACGCTAAGAGATGGTCCATTAAAACGGTTCAGACCTGTCTTTTAATTTCATCGGTCCAGTAAAATATCTTGTTGAGCGAGAAAAACTCGGTTTTAAGACCTTTCTCGGAGTTGTCACCTCCTATGAAAAAAATTTGTTTCGTGTTTTATTACGGGCCCTGTCGCGTTCCCTTTTTGCTTGCAGACTCGGTTCAAGGTTTCTTTATTTTGAAAACGGGTGATTCCCCAGAGTGTTGCCTTTTTGAATCGTCCATGGTCAATGATGCTCATGTGTTGTGGCCAGTATTGGGTGTAATGCATTACTAAGTTAAATTACGTTTTCATTGAAAAAGAAAAGTGATTTCTCTTAATATTTCAGTTATTTAATTACAGCTACTTCTGATGTAATTGCGTTAAATACTGTACAGACTATAGAGCAATTCTATATAAAACAATAGTGAATTTACAAGAGAAATTTAACGTCTAATGTTAAAATATATGTTTTCTAATTTAATGCTGTCCCCATAAATTCTTTGGCCAGTTCATGAATAATTTATTTGATTTTATATGATTTATTTAAAAGAATTATAAAAACAGCTTCATGTCTATCCTTGTATTTCTCATCTGGTTGAGGTTGATAAGGGTTTTAGAAAGTAATTAATAATAAGTAATGCAATTACTTTTCAGACAGATTAATTATACAGTAATCATTTTACACTGTAGAAAATGTAATTAGTAGTTAGTCATTAATACATTTTTTAGAGTAACTTATTCAACATTGGTTGTGGCTTCAATCTGTCAGCTTCAAACTACCACAATGCCTATCACCGCACATATACATGCACTGTTGTAGCTAGCTGGACCTTCTTTCCTCTATTTACGGACATGACGTAAACATGCACAGATGGTATGCAAGAAGTATGCAATTTCCCACCAAATCTGTCTCAAAAGCTCTAAAATATAAATCATTATTGTAGGCTTACTATAGTGAATTGTGGTAAGGCAAATTCATGGTTTGGAAGACAAAATGTCGGCGTACTTGCTCATTAATTAAATGTTGTTTATTCTAACAAAAACATATTACATAGTGTAGCTTTAATATTGCTAGCAACAATAATAATTATTATTATGCTGCAATATTATGCTAATATTGGCTTCACAGACTCATCATTGTCATTTTGGATGTTTATTTAAAAAATTATTATTATTATCATAATTTTTTATTTAATTATATTATTGATATATTCTTTATTTTTTCTTACCAGGTGAAGCTGAATATGTAGTCTACGTTAAGTGTGGAAAATGCAAATGTGGTTTCTCTTTGTATTTCTGACATTAATAATAATAATAATAATAATAATAATAATCTGCTGAAACAGAACTTTTGTTTATGTCTGTGCGTGTATAACAGTGTTATTCTGGAGGCACAACGTGTCAAGCAATTTTGCAGCGATTAGTAAATACAAACATTAAAAGAAATTAGAATAAATTAATACAGCCTCCTGAAAGCACTGTAAATCTACAGTATATCAGAAAGTTTTATGATACACTCGAGGCTTATTTTGCTCGTGCATATTTTAACAATGTGCAGAATATAATTAGTTAGTTAAATTACATGTGCAGAGTTAGCGAAATGTAGAAGAATAAATAGCAAGAGCAATCATCTATATATTTCTAGAAGAGAAAAGTGGGGAAATAATTTGCATGTTTTATTTCTCCACAATCTTCCATGTGCAGGACTATTCTGAATAGATTTTCACTCAATTAAGTATTTAAACCTCTATAGAGCATTTAACCTTTTTGGGAATCGAGGCTTATCCATGTACAGTAGTTTCCTTAATTGGTGATGTGGATGTAAATATTGTCAGCTCTAAAAGACGGGCAGACGAGCTTCTGCAGGTGGTTTATGAATCCTGTGTGAACTGTGTGAAACATTTGATTTTAATGTGTTAATAGATATTTGAAGAAGTGGAAAATGTGTGTGATATAGTATCTTAGTTAGTGTTACTCATAACAAACTCAGATTTCTAAGGCTTGCACAATAAACAGAGACAGCAAATAGAATCAAGTCTGCGGCCATCTGATTTGAACTTGAAATCACCGTACGCATTTTCATTCAAAAGGTTTACACTGCAGTAGCCTGATATTGGCTTCACAGACTCATCATTGTCATTTTGGATGTTTATTTAAAAAATCACTTTACACCTGTGCTCATTGGCTGATCAGTCTTAATATTTCAGATGAATTTGATATTCGTTTTGAAGTTATTATTCATGCCTTTCCAAATTAGGTATTCGGCTTTGGGCACATTCCTACTAACTAATGTATTAAACTGGAATATTCCTTAAATTAATGTTATGTGTTAATGAGTAGTTGAAAATTCAGTCATTATTTACTCACCCTCATGCTGTTCAAAACCTGTATGGCTTTCTTTCTTTCAGAAAACACAAAAAGTATTGCAGAATGATAGGCTCAGTCACCATTCACTTACATTGGAAAAAAATTCAGTGAAAGTAAATGGTGTCTGTGGTCAACCATACACATTTTGCTTAACACTTATTTTGTGCTACACAGAAGAAAAAAAGCCATACAGGTTGGAAACAACACAAGGGTGAGTAAATAATGACATAATTTTTGGGTGAGCCATGCCTTTATCAGCATTACAAGTTCTTTCTCTCAATCTTCCTTTTCTGTGTTTGTTGTAGAGGATTCTCTGCAAGGCTTGTTGGAGTTCCTCACCAGCTCACGCTGCAGTCCCACTCAGCATCTGGAGCAGGAGCAGGCTCTGGCACGGCAGTTTGCTGAGATTTTACATTTCACACTGCGCTTCGATGAGCTAAAGGTAATTAGGCATCCTCCGGTCCCACCATGCCTATCAAACCCACTCTGCACAGTCCAATCCCTCTTGAAATCATCTCCTCCTAATCTGCTTCATATGCACTGCAGGACTGAAAGCTTCAAGTCCAGAATGAGCACAGAAAGACAGGGAGAAAAAGAGAGAGAAGATGGTGAGGTAGCAAAGACAGAAAGTGAGCATGATGAATAGAGAGTCAGTGTGAATTGTTGAGCAGGAGCAGCAAGAGGCAGATAAAGCACACCAGTTAAGTCAAAAGCAAGCATGGGAGTATGAAGCAGAAACTAGAAGATAAGAGGAAATGAGGAAAACATTTCAGTGGAGAGGGAGCTACAGTATATAAAAACACTATGCTATTTTCCAATAATTAGCATGCACAAATAATGGTTAAAATAGTCTATTTTTAATTTCACTAGGCTATTTTTATTGATTATTTTCAGTATTGAATGAATTATAAGTATACAGTATTTATAATTAACATTGGCATTGTCCACCATCTTTTTATTGAGATTTTCACAATGCATTATGTAATTGCTTTCTTTGTGAAGGATACATTTACATTTACATTTATGCATTTGGCAGACGCTTTTATCCAAAGCGACTTACAGAGCCATTATTACAGGAACAATCCGCCCGGAGCAACCTGGAGTTAAGTGCCTTGCTCAAGGACACAGTGGTGGTGGCTGTGGGGATCGAGCCAGCGACCTTCTGATTACCAGTTATGTGCTTTAGACCACTACACCACCACCACTTCAAGATACATGCCACGTTGCCATAAAATCTGGTCAAAACCAAGTATCTTAGGAGGAGAGTCAGGAGCATTAAAATACTGCCTTCCTAGGCAGCTCACTAGGTTTTGGAACAGAGCTCTCACCTTTATTCTATGGTGAAGCTGCTTCATGCATCACTTGTGGACCACAGAAATGTCTAGGTTATGTATGTAACCTCCGTTCCCTGATGGAGGGAAAGAGACGTTGTGTCCTCCCGGCCACGTCGTTGAGCCGAGCCACTGTGGCGGCCGGACCATTTCCGGCTAATCAAGCCTCCCGAGAGGGATAAAGGTCGACTGCAGAGGATCGTGCGGGAGAGAGAGATCGTTAACGGACATGTCCGTCATATGTTGTGTTTGTCTTTTGTTTAAGTTGGTAAATGGAGGTAAAGTGGCGAAATACGTCACATGGACCACTCAGGTCACATGTGGAAAAAATGGCGCGGTGGTAGATCCAGCCTCAAGGAGGGTGGAGTTGCTGCAGCATGGCGACCAGAGGGCAGCTGGAACTGCCTAAGGGAGACGCGTGTCCACTCGCAAGGTACCGCGGAAAATGCACACAGGAGGAGTCCACGCAGGAGTCCTGACATGTGGAGCACCTATTCCAGTACAGGGTAGATTTGAGTACCCGCAGTGGATTGGGTCAGCGAATTTCTCCGCCGAATTGCAAACCCATAGGGCTAGGGAGGATTCATCCAGGGATCCGATTACACGGAATCTCCTGGGAAAGAAAGTGCACAGTTTTACCTCAACCGAGGGAAAGGCCGCTAGGTGCAAGCGATCCACCCGGCCAGTCCGTCAGCGTGTTACCGAGTTCTACCGGCTCGGACCTGAGAAAACAGGTGACGATACTGACTCAACCCTGAGATTGTAAAATCTCGCATTAAGTGTTGCCCAACCCGCTGCTCTACATATGTCTGCCAGGGAGGTGCCTCTGGCCAGTGCCCACGAGGATGCAACACTCCTTGTTGAGTGTGATTGGACCCGCGCGTGCGAGGGAGGGAGGGAGGGAGGGGGTGCACGGCCTGTGTGTGATAGGCCAATGATAGGCCAGTGGGAAAGCCTCTGTTTGGGGACAGCGTTCCCTTTCCGCTGCGTTGTCATGACAGCGCGTCCGCTACCACATTGAGGTCTCCGGGGATGTGAGTGGCGCGCAGCGACTTGAGTTGGCTCCAAAGGAGGAGGTGACGGGGAGTCGCGACATGTGGCGGGAGTGTATGCCGCGATTTATGTACGCTACCGCGGTGGTGCTGTCTGACCTGACTAGGACATTTTTGTCTCGAACTAACGGGAGAAATACAGATGCTCTCAGAGTGAGAACATGAACCATCCACAAACGCTGCCTTGGTGTGATCGCAACCCAGACACATGAGACAACGCCTGTGGTCATCTGAAGCGGAGAGCACTCTACCGCATCCAGGAACTACACAGGAGCGGAAGGGCATCTTTACAAAGACGCGTCCTGAAAAGGCCAGCTGCGTATTGCTCTTTTAGAGGAAAAAATTTCTTTCAGAGAAAATCACTCTTTTATAAAACCTTTTAGTTTTGTGCTGTTGAAGCGCCCAGGGGCAAACTGCACTGCCGTGCAGAGAATGAGAAAGCCGCTGATGTGCGCTGTAGATCCAACAGCAGGCAAGCATCAGAGGAACAGGAACAGGTGTGTAACTCGTGGCTGACTGCAACACGACCATCGGCTCCGAAGAAAAGTTCTGACGTATTTCTCCGCTTTTATACCCGTATGTCCGGGGGCGGGGTATGCAAATATTGTCTGCCTAATTCTCATTGGCCTTTTTTTAATAGATCAGAGGCATATTCAGCCCTCAAGAGAGACCCCTAGTGTCGCTTCTTCGACACAAAGTCGAAGTGAGCGACAGACGGTGAACACAAGTTTCACTTGCACTTCTCCTCAGTTTTCTTATTAATTTGATTCCCAAAAAGCTGACACTGCATCATCACTTACATACTAATGCAATGCAATGGAATAATATGTAGATGTTTCCTGCTAGTTAACTTATTTAGTAGGGAAATTATTAAACTAATTAGTTAAACTAATGGAATACAAAATCCAGTTGCAATGAATTAGTCAAATTAATGGAAAACAAAGCCCAGTTGCTTTTAGAGGTGCCATAGAGAATCTATTAATGTCTACATTATTCCACTGATAATGTTTGCCACCAAACCCTACAGTGGATGAAATGGCCATATGCTCATTTGTTTTCATAATTGCTTACTGGAATATATAAATACACAGTAAAATGAAATAGTAATGATTGCTATTTTGACATATTTCCCATTCCACACTGCTGAAAAACCTAAAAATGCCCTCATTCAGCAGAAATGCAATATTCAGCATTTAAAGGTGTTTCTTACACTATGGACACTTTTGGCCCTGGACTTATGTGGGAAATAAACTTCCCTTAACACACCATTCACGTTCTCTCCAGTTTTCTACTCTTTTACTAACAATGTTCAGCAGTGCATTTAAAAGCATCACAGGAGAATTCAGTAATTGTTCTGAAATGCCATTTTCTTTTATCTTTTCTTTTTTTCTCCTCTTTTCTCCCAATATGGAATGCCCAATTCCCACTACTTAGTAGGTCCTCATGGTGGTGCGGTAACCTCGATCCAGGTGGTGGAGAACAAGTCTCAGTTGCCTCAGCTTCTGAGACCGTCAGTCCGCACATCTTATCATGTGGCTCGCTATGTATGACACCACGGAGATGCAGAGCAGGTGGAGGCTCATGCGTTTCTCCTCAATCCACGCATAACTTACCACGTGCCCCATTGAGAGCGAGAACCACTAATCACGACCACGAGGAGATTACCCCATGTGACTCTAACCTCCCTAGCAACCATTTACATTTACATTTATGCATTTGGCAGACTAAAATGCATTTGGCAGTCCAAAGCGACTTACAGTGCACTTATTACAGGGACAATCCCCCCGGAGCAACCTGGAGTTAAGTGCCTTGCTCAAGGGCCCAACAGTGACATCTTGGTGGTGCTTGGGCTTGAACCCCCGACCTTCTGGTCAGTAACCCTGAGCCTCAACCACTGAGCCACCACTGCCTTGGGTTGCTTATGAGACCTGGCTGGAGTCACTCAGCAGGCCCTGGAGTCGAACTCATGACTCAGGACTCATGACTCAGGCACCCTGAAATGCCATTTTCAAGCATCCTCTGGTTGACATTACATTTTATTTACACATTTTGGAGAGAAAATGGCAGACTCTAGATATGGTTAATTTAATAGCTAGCATTTTATCTATCCTAAATATACACAATATCGTCACATTTTCTGAAAATGTATCTATTACAAAACAATATTTCCACATTTTATATTTTTAAAACTATAGTTTTATATTTAATTAAATTTTTTATATTTCTTCACACTTCCAATTTTTCTAATATTTTTTCATATTTAATCTCAAGTATGCTCTTCACTGACCCTATTCTCTCCTGAACAAGTACAGTAACTTTTGCAAATTTGTTGGTTGTGGTGGAACTTACATGACAAAAATGGATATAAATCATTTTCAAATAATACATTTTGAAATGGTTTATGATTATTTTACTCTATTATCATCATTAAATTTATTTATTTTTTTATGTCATTTACGATTTTCTTATTTACAGTAAAAATTCTGGTTCTGAGACCAGGGTAAAACAATAAAATCTATCAAATGTATTTGAAAAGAATGTGCCTTTTAAAGTGCCTATAGTTAAAGAAACACTCTTAAGGGATAAATCACCCATAAATTAAAATTCTCTCATAATTTCCTCCAACATCCCAGAAGTTTATGATTTTTTTCTTTTAGCTGCAGAACACAAATTAAGATTTTAAGAAAAAATATGTCATCTCTGTAAGTCCATACAATTGCAAGTGAATAGTAGCCAGAACTTTGAAGCTCCAAAAAACACAAATGCAGGATAAAAGTAATCCATACGACTCCAGTGGTTAAATCTGTGTCTTCAGAAGTGATATGATTGGTGTGGCTGAGAAACAGATCAAAACATATTTTTTACTAACAATCTCCACTTTCACATTCTTCTTTTGTTTTTGGCGACTCTTTTTGGCATTCTTCATGCATATTGCCACCTACTGGGCAGGAATGAGTATTTATATAAAAAAAAAAAGATTGAATATTGATCTATTTCTCACCCACACCTTTCATTTAGCTTCCTTAATGTTCTTTTTGGAGCTTCAAAGTTCTGGTCACCATTCACATTGTGTGGACCTACAGAGCAGAAATATTCTTCAAAAATCTTTGTTTGTGTTCAGCAGAAGTAAGTCATACACATCTGGGATGGCATGAGGGTGAGTAAATGATGACAACATTTTTATTTTGGGCTTATCTATCCCTTGAAATGCTCACCTGATCTCTTGTCAGATGACCAACCCAGCCATCCAGAATGACTTCAGCTACTATAGAAGAACCCTGAGTCGCATGCGCATCATCAACCAAGCCGTGAGTACACATCATGTTTCTCTACCTGCTTATCGGATGGCTTATGTTTTAGTAATACCGTGTTCCCCAATGTCATGGAGGTTAATGAGAGCTCTTCTGTTCTCAAATGGTCTGGATCATGAGGTGACAGAGCAGGTCAAGTTTCTAACTCAGTAAAACATGAAATATTACTCTCATCTCAATCGCTCCATCTTTCTCCCACATTTACTGCTATTTATTTTCTACGTCTCCCTGCCATTTGCATCTTTTTATTTTTTTAGCTGACACAGGGCTGAAGTGTGCTCAGTTGATGTTGATATGGTAGAGCATACTAATGACTTCAGTCTCATTAGTGTGTGCTGTATCATCTGGGATAGCCTCAGTAGGGGTTGACACAGAGGATCGTTGACCTTGCCTCACCAATTAAAAGCACTCTCTGCTAGGAATAATTATGATGGCCCCTTTCATCTCTTGAAACATGAGCTCTGCTGTGGATGAACATGTATTATGCATTCTGAACATGTCTACAGTCTGCGGATTAGAGCAGGATTTACATTCAGTTTTTAGCATACAGTAATGAATGAAATGTTTCAAGTCAGCTAAAATGCTTTTTGAGCACATCAGAATGCCCAATTTCCACTTTCATTTTCCTGATGAACTGCTTAAGAAAAGCTGACAAAGGAAAAACTTACACATAACCTCAAAAACCCCAGAGGCTTAACTGACCCTTTGTTTTAAATCTTCAAAAGGTATTGATTTTAAACATTTAGATCACTTAAAAAAGTTATCTTCTTTCTGCAGCCAGAGGAGCACAATGAGGTTGACAACGAACTGGCCAATCGCATGTCTCTCTTCTACGCCAACGCCACGCCCATGTTGAAAACGTTAAGCGATGCCACAACAAAATTTGTATCAAAGGTATTTGTAATGAAGTCTTATAAAACGTTACTGTATTTTGCCTATAGTATGTCATACACAACTGACAAATGTCATTGAGATGGGTGGAAAAATTATTAAAGGAATAGTTCACCCAAAAATTGAAATTATGTCATTGACTCAAAGACCCTCATGTTGTCCTAAACCTGTATTTTTCTTTTTTTTCTTTTGTGGAACACTAAAGGAGATGTTAGACAGAATAGCAGCCTCAGTCACCATGCACTTTCATTGTAAGGAAAAATTATGCAATGAAAGTGAATGTTAACTGAGGCATGTGTTCCATGGAAAAAAGTCATACAGGTTTGGAACAACATAAGTTTGAGTAAATGATGACAGAAATTTCCTTTTGGGGTAAACTATCCCTTTTAATAAATGGGTAAACAAGTACATATGTTCTTGAACTATTCTTACAAATGCACAAATAAACACCTTATGATATAGATATATATAGAATATTGATGCTTCACTATCATTATCATTTACAAATCATTGTGTTCTAATTAAAAACATCATGTTTAACACTTATTTTGCTATCTTTCCCTAAACAGCATGCAGAACTACCCATAGAGAACACAACAGATTGCCTGAGTACAATGGCAAGTGTGTGTAAAGTCATGTTAGAGACACCGTGAGTTAATTTATCTTTAATCGTTCTCCACCTGTTTCCTCTTGTAGCAGGTTGTAACTTTGTAACTTAACCCTTGTGTGCTTCTAATGTGTATTGATCAGGGAGTACCGCACTCGTTTTGCCAGTGAGGACAATGTTTTATTCTGTCTGCGTGTGATGGTGGGGGTTATCATCCTGTACGACTATGTCCATCCTGCTGGAGCCTTTGTAAAATCCTCCAAAATCGATGTATGTTCTTATTTATAGTATTTCTTATTATTGTACTCTATTTACAAAAAAACATTGACTTAAAGGGACATTTCACCCAAATAAAAAATCTGTGATCATTTAAATACCATTCCAAACCCAAAAAGGTGAATTTTTGAAGAACATCCTAGCCACTCTTTTCCATTTGATGAAAGTGACAGGGGAGTGGGGATGTCAAGTGAAAAAAATTATTAAAATGATTAGTTTATGAATTAGACTGATCCAGTTCTCAACAACTGATCAAAAGATCCAGTAACAGCAGTTAACTTTATAATTGTAAGTAAAAAGCTACTTAAATTTCTGTCAGTTCCTCACACAATTGCTATTCTATTACATGGTATTTAGCACATGAGTCATGTGGACCAATTTTATGATACTTTAATGGTGATTTTTTTTTTTTTTTTTCATTTTGGAGCTTGACAGCCCCAATTTACACACTTTTATTACACACAAAAAAAGGGTAATCAGGAAATTCTTCGAGTCATTAGAGTTTAAAAAGACACGAGGGTGGGTAAATTATGATAACATTTTAGAATACATTTCAGTGAACTAATACATGAATCTCATTTTATTTTCTGCATACTATAGATGAAAGGATGCATTAAGGTGCTGCGATTTCAGCCACCCAACAGTGTGGAGGGGCTCCTTAATGCCCTCAGGTCTGTGAACGGCAATTTTATGAAACATTGTCCATCTTATAACATGAGTCTTGACAAAATATGTGACTAGAAATCTAAAAGCTAAATAGTTCAAATATAAAAGCTAAAAACCTTGTGGCTTTTAATAATTTCCGGTGCTTTTGGCATTTCTCACAGGTACACAACAAGACATTTGAATGATGAGTCTACCTCCAAGCAAATCAAAAACATGTTACAAGCTTGACTGTCTGCCAAAAGTATTGCCCCCCCCAATAATACATTTGACCAGACGCTTTAGCATTTTTTTGTAATACAGTGTGCATAGCCATGTATCATGTGGCAACTCAAGTCTGTTTTGTAATGTAGTAGTTTAATTGTTTTATGTCTCACTCTGTTAGACTGTAAGTCTTGTGTGGCCTTTAGATTTCAACGAAGCTTCTTTGTTTTGGGGCCATCCAACAAAAATTATCTTGTTTTATTCCCTTCCCAGACAGGAACACAAATTTTGGTCCATTTCCACAATTTTTACTGTGACTTTTTATTAACATGACTCTTTTAAACTGAATAAAGCTATTTTAGCCAAAAAGAGTGGACTGTGAATGCCTGGCAGCTCTTATAGAACGGCTCAAAAGCACGGCTTTTAAAGCAGGCCATTGAAATCGCACTGTTCTCTCACCACTTCAGAATGCCATACACTCTGACTAAATAATTAGTCCTAAACCCACATCCTTTTCAATAAGAGAGTTTAAAGATGAATAATCTCCCCTTCCACTGACTGTGTGTCTACTCCAGCAAGACAATATACTATAATAATGTCCAGTCATTAGGCAGTATTCCTGTTCTTTGGCTCTATGTATCCCCACCACATACTGACAAATGGGAACAACAGGAGTCATAAACAAATAAAAATGTGGTGGAAATTCAGCCTGCTAAAATCACCAGCTTAGACATGCTTATCCAGACTGGTTTCATGATGGTCTATATGGTGGACCAGCATCGCCAATATGTTCACCAACAAATCTTCAACAAGTTTAATCTTTCTGGTAATGCTGGTTAACTTGCTGTTCATTTACTCACCCTCAAACTGTTCCAAACCCAATTTACTTTCTTCCGTGGAACACAAAAGGAGAAGTTAGGCATAATGTAATCTTCAGTAACCTTTCAATTTCATTGTATAGTAAAAAAGATACAATTTAATTAATGGTGACTGAGGCTTATATTTTCATATGGCTCACTGTAAAGGACTACACAGGGAACTGGTTTTCTCTACAAACAGGTAAGGTTTTTAATTGGCAACTTTCTGGGCTTATAGCTATACAATAAACCAATTTCACAATTCCACATCAGCTTAAAATTTATACTTCAGTTTCACATCTGTACTTCAGCTTCATGGCAAGACTCTTGTACCCTGACTCTCTCCGGACAGATGCTCGACCACGGCCATTTTGCCACATATCCCCACCACCCGACTCAGTCCGGGGAGCCATCCGTTCCCCCGGTCTGTGGGCTGGAGAGCCAGATACCACCAGTTTATCCGCGCGTTAGTATCCTTCATGCGGTGGAGCCATTGGGGTTGGGTGTGGTCTGAACAGAGAGTGAAGCGTCCTAAAATTGTGTAATCTGAATGGGTGTGGAGAAGGCTGTTTTTTCACAGGAAATTGGTGTCAACAGTAACTGGATTTGACAAAGGGTTATTGGCAATGTCGAATAAAATTGTGCAGTGCCCAACCCAAACAACTCATCAACGCGAGGCATTGGGTAGGCATCAAATTTAGACACTGCATTGACTTTTCTATAACCCACACAGAAATGTACAGACCCGTCGCTCTTAGGAACCAGAACAGTCAGGCTGAACCAGTCGCTGTGAGATTCCTCTATTACCCCCATATCGCGCATTGCATCAAATTGTTCCTGAACAATTTCTTTTTGTGCTCAGGCAATCGGTAGAGATGGCTACGTACCACCACCCTCGGCTCGGTCTCGATGTGGTGCTGGATGAGGTTTGTACAACCCAGCAGAGGGGAAAACACATCTGCAAACTCCTGCATCTGCTTTACCTCATAATTGAGATCCTCCACTTGTCGTGAGACCTCAAAGGGTCCTTGCCACTTGGCAAATAATTTGGAGTCCAATGTGGGGAGTAATATGAGTACCTTATCTCTCTGTGCAAATTCCCACAGCTGAGTTCCCCCTGTTATACAGTCAGCTCTGTCATTCTTGAGCTTGGAGCAAATTCTCCTGTGTTAGTTGCCCCAATGTGTGGAATTTTGCTCTAAGATCAAGAACGTATTGAATTTCATTTTCACTAGCTGATGTTCCCTCCTCCCAAGCTTTGCATATGACGTCAAGCACGCCACACGGGTGCAGCCCATACAGAAGCTCGAATGGGGAGAACCCCGCAGAGGCTTGCGGGACCTCTCGTACAGCAAATAACAGGGGATTGAGCCATTTGTCCCAATTTCTAGCCCTCTTGCACGAACTTACGAATAAAGTTTTTAAGGATTTTATTAATTAGCTCCACCAAGCCATCAGTTAGTACATGGCAAACACTGGTGCGAATCGACTTAATACCCAACAATTCATAAAGCTCACATAGTGTCCGTGACATAAAGGATGTGCCCTGATCACATAGTGCCCGGGAGATTATTTTGAAGAGTGTCTCCGCAACACTACATGCTGAGATGCTGCACAGAGGCACTGCTTCCATATATCGCATTGCATTGACTAAAACAAAGCGATGTCCGCATGTTGACCACTCTAATGGCCCGGCGAGGTCCATGCCAATTCTCTCGAAGGGGACCTCGATCAGCAGAAGGGGGTCAATGACGCTTTTGGGGTGGCAGGTGGCTTCACCAGCTGATATTCACGGCAAGCCGCACACCACCAGCGAACATCGCCGCCAATGCCTGGCCAATAGAAATGGGCTATTAGTCGGTTTAGTGTATTTCTTTCCCCTAGGTGACCCGCCATGGGATTATAATGAGCCGTCTGGAACACCATTTCCCAACGGCTCCGCAGTATTAAGAGCTGGGTTGCATCTTCCTTTGTTTGAGCGTCCTAGCATCACTCTATACAATCGCTTGTTTATAATTGCGAAATAGGGATATGAAAGTGCGACCTTTGGCCGGAGTTGTTGACCATCGATCACTCTCACTTGGTCCAAGGCATGCTTGGGGGTTTCATCTTGCGACTGCTCCAAAGAGAAATCCCCTGAGGATGGGAGAGTCTGCAGCCTCTCCCCCCTCACGTCATCCTGACCTGGAACTGACGAAGACAGCCCCGCCTCCGCCTCCCCTGCCAAAGCATCGCAAATTTCACATCTCGTGGGTGAGGTGGGAACTAACCGTGGCCCCCACTCTATGTTTGTTCCCTGAAATTTTATCATAAGTGTCACCACGGGGTAATTGTGAATATTCCCATGCACACACTTTACCTTCACCCTTTTTGTTGTGCCCAAAGCCTTGTGTTGAACTAAGCGTTTGTGGACAGTGGTTTGATTACAACCCATGTCCACCAATGCCTTGTGAGTACCCCCCTTGACTCTTACTGGTATCCGGTATGCTCCGGCCTGATCGGGGGCAGCCTGTGGAGTGTCAGGGATCCTTTCACCTGGCTGAGGAGGCTCTGGATCGCCAGCTGCCCGTCCTCTGCTTGAGCCCGAAGGATCTCGAAGAACTGGCGATCTTGATCTTGCCGGAGCTCAAGCAGGTTTGTTAGTGGGACTGTTTTAGGCCTGCAAAGGACTTGAGGATCTCTGCCAACAGGGAGGACTCCATGGGTTGTACTTCCTCCAACTTAATTTGTCCCGGGTTTCGGCCCCAGTGTAAAGAACTTCACAGCAGGAGGGAAGGAGGACACAGGGAACCGGTTTTCTTCACACACAGGTAAGGCTTTTGATTGGCAACTTTCTGGCCTTATAGCTTCACAATAAATCAACTTAACAATTACTCATCAGCTTCAAATTTATACTTCAGTTTCACATCTGTACTTCAGCTTCATGACAGAATTCTTGTATTCTGACTCTCTCTCCGGACGGACGCTCGACCCCGCCCCCGCTTCCACAGTCACATGGGTTTGGAACAACATGAAGTTGAATAAATAATTTTTCCATTTTTTTGGGAACTATGCCTTTCAAAAGCCTGGTGAGTCCACATCAGACATCCCATGCTTGGAACCAGCACCAAAAAGATAACATATGCTGGTCTTTTCAGCAAGGCCCACACTACATGTTATTTTCATACTCAGTTTGTTACGAGTAAGAATCTCTTTAACTTTCCCCTAAAAACCAGTCATGAATGTCCCAAAAATCAAGGCTGAAATCAATTTGCCTTTGATGGTCAGCTGACTGGTGGATTAATCAGCATGAGGAACAAGAATGGAATATGAATCCCACATCATCCAGCACAGAGTTTGTTCTACAGAAGTATGAGTAATACATTCCCTGTTCCAAAATACTGCCGGAGTATTCGATCTCGGCCCCTCCGGGAACACACTCCATCTGTGAGGAATCCCCCTACAGTTTGTATTACTATTCTATCTGACCTCTGCAGTGTTATTCTCTCACTCTTCAACTCTGTGTTGAGATTGCGCGTAGTTTCCTCCTCTTTGTATGGCTGCTCAGCATGTGTCATCAACGGGCACATATTTTCCCCTCTGCAGCATGGGTGATTCTTACACCCACTGTCCTCTCTCCTCGTCGGAAGCCCACTGTTTTTTTAATGGCTTTACTGATGAGCTCAGACACTTTTCCCAGGAGGCTGGTGCGGGGCCAAATCCCTGTCTATTCACTTTGAGAGAACAACTTGTTATGACTTCCTGCCAATAACACTGCGTGTGCAACCCATAATTCCAGAGCACTACCTCACAGTATGGGCACTGTAATGTAGACCAAACACCATATGTTCATTAGATTGCTCACTGTTGGCTTTTAATTCTGTCTTCAGGACAAGCAAAGCAACTACAGGCAAGCACAAAAAGACAAACAAATATTTTAAATTAAAGTGAAGGGATTAAGAGGTCTATGCTAATTGTGATAAATGCACATTCACAATATCTTCGGGTGGCATGTTGTTTAAATAGTGGTTGACTGGACACCACAAAAAAGTTATAATCCTTATTATAACATAATTTATCCATAATTTTTTTTTCTCCATCAGTTGTACTAATTTTTGTATGATTTTTCTTGAATTTCTTCATAAATAATTACATTCAAACATTAGTTGTGATGTTTACACCACTTTGAATTTTCTTAATAAGTAAGGCAGTGTGGCAGGGCGGAGGGCAGGGTTCCGGATTCCACACACCTGGCCCCTAATTGGGCTGATTAGCCCGAGAGGGATAAGGGCCGACTGGAGATGGCAGTGTGACAGAGAGAGAGATTTACGGGCAGCTGCCCGACACCTGTGTGTGTTTGTGTCTTTTGGTTCAGTTCTTCATTAAACTATTATTTATATTGTCAAGCCGGTTCTCCGATATGCCATAGCTTTTGTCCTCGGCCACTCCTCCATTCTCTAATGGATGACAGCTGCACCTCCCTTGGCAGATCGGAGGCAGTCCTCCGGCCCCTGGCAGGTTTTTGATGGTAGGTGTCTCCAATGCCCCTGGCAGCGGTAACTGCTCCAGGCGGTTGGTTGGGAGCACCTCCTCCCCTCGCGGTCAGCATCCGTTCCTCCGCTTCCAGGCGGCCGGTCTCCTCTGTCCTCTGGTGGATGGCCACAGCTGCTCGTTTGGGGTGGATGGTAGAAGCGAGAACTCCACTACGGCACATCCCTCATCCTTGTGTTTCGGCATCAGTGTAAAGGCAAAAGGGAAAGGAGGCGGTGAGAACCGGCTTGACAATGTAAATGATAATTTAATAATGAACATAATCAAAAAGACAAACACACACAGGTGTCGGGCAGCTACCCATAAATCTCTCTCTCTGTCGCTCTGCAGCCTCCAGTCGGCCCTTATCCCTCTCGGGCTAATCAGCACAATTAGGGACCAGGTGTGTGGAATCACGACCCTGCCCTGCCACAGGCAGCAATTCAAAGTTTTCTTTTAGTTTTAGAGTGAACAAGAGTATTTCATATTTCTTTGACACTTTATTTTGTGGTGTCCATTTTACGGTAACATGAACACTAAAATTAATTTTGAGCTAAATATATTGTAATCATTTGAACTTATTGTTGATCCTTGGTTGGTTATATATATTAGTATTATTAAGTAAGGGTGTGATTACAGATTTCAAGGTGTAGTAATGCCAGTGAGTATGCCAAAACCACATGACAAATTTTGTTTCCTCAATGTGAGATCATGTTAACTCTAGTTAAGAGCTATTGTTCATTCAAGAGAAATTGACAATGTTTGTAAAGATCACCATTCCCTGTATGTGTTCCGTTAAGTGCACTGTTTTGGGTAAGGAGGACGTTTTTTTATTATTTTTTTTTACCTTAAATGCCTGAAAGAGTGTGTCATTAAAGAGGAATGTTTGGCATGTTTTCCTCTGATGATTATACAGAATCTTATTACACATGGAAGTGAAATATCCTAATCTTGAAAGTGAAATGTTAATGTGATGCTGGAGACTAATGCCTCTGAAATGTTTGGATTAAGTGAGTCAGTCAGGAAGATTTGAAAGCAATGTCACAACTGGATTCAGTGTATTTCAGGACTCTCCCACATCCTGTTAATGGAAGTATGCTTTTGGACTTATTTATGCTGTGCTCCTATGGCTATTATCATACAAACTGACATGCTCTATTGTTTCATTTTTAGAGTGTGTGTGGGTCAGGTTATGTCTACATGGGGACCAAATATCCGTAAACCTGAAAGAACCTCCATTGTGGGAACCAGTTAACAGCTTAATAAATATATCTAAATAATGTCTTAAAGGGATAGTTCACCCAAAAATAAAATAAAATCGATTGATTTTGGTGTGAAAAAGATCAATATTTAAGTTGTTTTTAAAACTCTAAATCATGCTACTGGTGAGCAGCGGTACGTGCGTGTGACGTAATCGCATTGGCAATAGCCGGAAGAACAGCACTGTATACAAGCGAGGAGGAACACTGTACAGTATCTTGATTGGTTTTGGTTTAGATCTGTATTTGTCTGTTTCTTTACTCACAATAGTGTGTTTGTGTGCTTATCCTGGATGTCTCAACCAAGTGGAGAATGTGAAATTACATCTGTATCCATTGCAACATGAATACACCAAATGATAGACCGCTTGGACTAAACCCTCTCATGAAATTATAGTTAAAAAGTACTTTTTTTTTTCACCAAATGTGATTGTGTCATTTTAGAAGACATTAATTTAACCGCTGGAGTCGTATCAATAATGTTTATGCTGACTGACTGTGATTTTTGGAGCTTACAATGAGAAATCTCCATTCACCATTTAAAGACCTACTGAGCTAATAAATCTTTCTCTTTTTCTTCAAATGTGTTCTGATGAAGAAAAAGTCATACACACCTGGAATATCATGAGGGTGAGTAAATAATGAGAGAATTTTCATTTTTGGGTGAACTATCCCTTTATGAAGGTTAGGTTTTGGAGTAGGGTTAGGTTAGGAGATATAAAATATCAATAGCTCTGTATTAAATCAATAGAAGTCAATGTAAAGTTTCCATAAACTTTTCATTGACACACACACACACACACAACATACGTTGTACAGGAACTGATGACATGATGGCAGTCTCAAATCTGCAGATGGCAGCAGTAACTTGTAAGACAGTGCAAATCCATATGCTAACCTAACATACAGGATGAGGTCAATGATGGTGAGTAAAAAATATTGCAAACTAAGAATAATTCAGTTGTAGTTGCAGTTGTCTTGTCCAAACCAGTCTCTACTTCAACTCTAACATTTATGGCATATCCAGCTAAAGATTCCCATCTTTAATGAACCAAACACACAAAAAAACAAGAAACCTATATGCAGTACTGTTTATATACTGTATTTATACAGTTATAGAAACCTATGCTATACAATGTCATTACACTCAACCAGAACATGAACAGTATTTCATGTCCAGTTCTCCCCAAACATTTTTCAGATACTTTTGAGCAATTAAATCACATTTAAAAATGTCTCACTGCTATTGCATTAGATAATGTCAAAGAAAGTGGCATCTGCAGACAAATGATCAGCAAACATAGCAATTTTGATCAGTGGTCTTGAGCATAGGCCCCCATCTGAGGGTTGTCCCCCCGCTAAAATATAATTAAAATATGTGTATTGTAAATAATATAATGATATATTATTAAAATAATTGTTTAAAAAATAAAATAATACAAATGCAAACGGGGCAACAACAAAAAAACCCTTGGTGTCCCCTTCAAAAATTGTTCTTGAGAATTGTTATGTTTATTGTCCCCCCCAACATTTTGATGAAATTTTCAAAACATTGCAAAGACATTCAGATATTTATGAGTGTGCCTTAAGTGTCCAAATACTTCTTGAAGCTACTATAAATAGCAAAACTTCTGATCATTACAAAACAAATTCAGGACTGAACAAAGTGGCATGACCCATCTGTCCACACAAGGCAGTTCTGGATGACACGGTCACACTGCTGCGCTCACTAAATCAACAGGTCCGTCTGTTGCCAGCAATGGTGGGGCCACGAGCGCAGCAGATGCTGTCAATTTTAACGGAAGGAGCCTCAGCGTGATAAAATACGCTTCACAGGCATTGCTTCCTGAAGAGACGTCCTCTCTTAGGTCTACTCAAAGACATTCTCGGCAGCAAGAGAAAGAAAAAGTGACCACACAACAAAACAGTCTGAATTGGAGCACTCAGTCCAGTTGCAGTGCCTATATCTGTTCTAAACCACTTGAGGTTACGATTAAAAGAATTTGCATCTGTGAGATAATTGTGAATATTTTCTCTGCATTTAAGGGAGTTGTTCAGAGATATTGCGGTGTACACTGAACTGCACTCTTGGTGGGTTGCAGGACTGTGGTAGTGGTCCAGCTGTCGTTGTTTAATCGTATTACTGTAATTAGGTAGTGTACTCCCTAATCCACTTCAGTCAAAACACTGGCCAGAGTCTGACTCACCCTAATGTCATCAATTAAGAACAGACTGGCAGATTCTCTTTTCATACACATTTTTGAAGTGCATAAACATGTATGGATTAATGTAAGTGTTCATTTAAGGGTAAGGTCAAACTATTACCAAGCTATTTTTTCATCTACACATGTAAATGGCTCATTGGTTGTAAGCATACTACAGTTCATTATGTAACTTCACACGAATGTCTTCTAAAATACTAAAGATATTTTGCCTGTTCCAGACATAAATTAAGGCGGTATCACTTTACTTTTAATGTTACCTTTATTAAGGGGCTACTATAAAGAGGTTCAGTAATGACTTATAATTAATTTATAAACACGCTCTAAATCATTGATATGCGATGCTAATGTATATAAAAACTAGTGAGCCATTTTACTCAAACCATCCTGTCTGGCACCAGCAATCACAATCCAAATCACTGAGATCACATTTTTCCCCATTGTCATGGTTGATGTGAACATTAACTGAAGCTCCTGACCCCTATCTGAATGATTTTATGTACTGCACTGCTGCCACACGATTGGCTGATTAGATAATCACATGGATGGTTGTTGGTGCCAGATGGGCTGGTTTGAGTAATTCTGTAACCACTAATCTCCTGGGATTTTCACACACAACAGTATCTAGAAATTACTCAGAATAGTGCCAAAAACAAAAAACATCCAGTGAGTGTCAGTTCTACAGATGGAAAACCTTGTTGATGAGAGAGGTCAACATAGAATGGCCAGACTGGTTTGAACAAAATCTACGTTAACTCAGATAACCGCTCTGTACAACTGTGGTGAGAAAAATAGCATCTCTGAATGCTATTCTGAGATGAGTGTTGGTGCTGTTTTGGCGGCACAAAGGGGACATGCACAATATTATAGGTGGTTTTAATGCTGTGGCTGATCGGTGTATAATCTCTTTATGACCACACCCGAGACGTCCTAAGCAGTCTTGGTAATTGTGAATGGAGCTGGCATTGGGATTCTCAGATAAACAGTCAATCCAACACACCAACTAATGAAGAAAGTCTCTGGTTGGTTGGTTGTGAGATAAGGAATATATGAAGTAAAATCACTGTCTGGTCTCTTATTGTTATGATGTGTGTAAACAGGAGAAGGCAGAGGGGGGTGTGGATCCAAGTGCGGCTTTTATTGACACAACACAAAAGAAACCAAACACGGGAACAAATAAAAAATCCATGATGGGAAAAGGCAAACCAAATACTGGAGGATACAGAGGGCGGAGAACAACAGGGTAACCTTGGACGGAACAGACAGGCAACAGGGTAACCACAAGAGAGCGGACAGACTGACAGGGAACACGAGCAGCGAGAGTGAAACCAGACAAGAGCGTGACATGGAACGTCAACGAACGACAACGGGAAGGGGAGAAAGCGGGGTTTAAATAAACAGACAAGGTAATGACAAAATAACAGACAGGTTATAACACACAGGTAAAAACACACAGTGATCAGGGCTGGGAGTGTGATCCGGGAATTATGGGAAGTGCAGTTTCACACACGGTCAGTGAGACTCAGGGCGGATAACAGGGAAAACGTGACATGGAACGGGATCGGTGACGGGTGAAATGGAAAACACGTAGCAGACAACAAGGAAACGTGACATAAACGTGACTAGTGAGACAGAGAACACAGGGCAGACAACAAGGGATCGTAACACTTATGCCATATCAACTATCTTTCATGATCAGTAATAATCAATATCAAATAATTTTATATTAAATGACCTGGCATGGAATTCTCTTCTACGTGCAAGAAGAGGGTGGGTTAAACTGATACTTTAAAGATTGATTGGAAAAACTGCAACAATTTTGATGGCAAAACGTTATCACAAACCATGAATATATGATTGCATCACACTTTCTATTTCTGCATATATCAGAATATTTAAGCATTTACATTTCAAATCTGTTGATCTACCTGCTTCACATCTTGCTTCACATGTTCTTATACTAACATTAAGACTGAATGCAAACTTTTAAGATGCATTGTTAAAAAAAAACAAAAAAACATATTGATCAACCACTAATCTCAGTATCCATGGTGGTTACAGTCATGCTATTAACTGTTTAAAAAATGCACAGTTACGGGGAGTCCTGTTACGGGGGTTGGACGTGTGAACGGCAAGCTCTGTGCACTTTGCTAATTTTTTTATACTTTTTAGGTCATAAACCAGTGAGATTCTATACACCCTGAACCATAACTGTTCTATGAAGACAATATATCAAGGAATTCAAAATCCTGGAGACATTAAAAGACACTTACATGCTCAAGCTGATACCCTAGACAGGGCCACAGACCAGGGACTCGGTTTGGATGGTGCGGTGGCAGAAATTCAGCGACAACTGTCCAGCATTTCGGTGATGTTGACGAAGGTCATAGCAGACTTGGAGGGTCTTGCTGTAATACGTTGATCGAACACTTACATAGAGACGAAATTCTCAGAGTTGGTTTCAAGAATCGGGGATGTCGAGAAATGGAGTCATCGGAGAGGGAATTAGCTGCTAATCCGCTAGTGACCAAGATAGATTTGGAAAATGTTTCGGAAAAATTGGAAGACCTTGAGAATTGTAACCAGCAAAACGAATTGTTGGAATTCCTTAGAATGAAGAAGGCAGAGATATGGTGAAATTCCTAGACAAGCTCTTCCCGAGTCTGCTTGACATAACAGGCCATGAGCTGGAAATCAAGTGAGCTCACAGAGTACTGGCTTGGAGACCTGCAGAAGGAAACAGGCCTCAATCAATTCTGGCCAAATTTCTGAGATCATCCGATAAAGGTCTTGTGTTACACGAGGAGTAAAGGAAGGCTTTCTTGGAAGAACCACAACATTTTCTTGTTCCCAGACTTTGCAAATTCAGCAAGAGAGAATTGGGATTGACTCAAGGAATGCAAGAAACTCTTACGTTAACGGAAGGTCACTTTTGCACTGTTGTTTCTGGCTAAATTGAGAATAGATGCTAAGGATGGCCGTAAAACATTCACATGCCCACAGCAAGCATTATCCTTCATAAAGTCAGAACATTCACTTGACTAATCGAGGAATCTGGGCACCTTCTTTGTTTGTTTTTTTGTGCTGTTCCGCCCAGAGGCCAGAGTATGTTTTGTGGAGTAACACTCCTTCAGGACAGTTATGGATGAGTCTGCACGTCCTTTGTTCTTACGCCTCCTATTGGTTGGAGTTTGTTCTGTGGAATATTTCTTGCAAAACTTTGGAGAGTTTAGGCAGAGTCATTATTGTTTAAGCAGAAATTCTGGGGGAAAGGTTGATATTAATAATGCTTTTAAAGAATTCTATCTTGATCTTTATAGTTCCACATCTTCATCTACTGATGAAGATATTAGGAACTTTGTGAAACCATTAAATCTTCATAAACTTACGACTGATCAAAACAGTTCTCTTGATTCTGAGATAACCTTGGAGGAGCTTGATGAGGTAATTAAGGCCTTACCTACAGGCAAGGTTCTGGGACAAGATGACTTTGTCGCTGACTTTTTAAAATCTTATGCTACAGAAATGGCTCCACATTTGTTAGAAGTTTATATGGAATCATTAAAGAATGGAAAGCTTCCACCAACCATGGCGCAAGCCGGGATCAGTCTTAAAAAGGACAAATATCAAAAATGTTGGCAAACCGATTAATTAAAGTTATGACATCTCTTATAGATCAGGTGGGGGTTATTCTTGGTTGCAGCTCTTCTGATAACATTAGGCGTTTCATCAATATCACATGGTCAGTGGCAAATGATCAGACTCCGGTCGCTGCCATCTCAGTTGATTCGTTGTATATATGTTTTGTTTTTCTTCTTTGAATAAAAAAATAATTTAATCATAAAAAAATGACATTTTTCATAAAAAAAAAACTGAAAGGGATTTGAAAAAATGCACAGTTACAATCAAATTTCCATATTTCTGTTCACAAACAATTAGTTATTCAGTTTAGTAAAAGAGGTGACACCATGCCATTTAATGCATTTTTTTTACTCAGTGAGCTAAGTTCTTGTAAGAGATGCTGGGATATGGTGTTGCATTCAGTCACAGACTGCTGAGAATGATTTAACTTTGAATAGCCAGGCAAACAATAGTTTCCTTTTGAGTAACGCTCGGCCATGTGGGCAGCCCTTATGTCAACAAATTGCTTAATTACCTCTAATATGATAGCCTCTTGTATTTATCTCTTTCTTTTCCTTATTTGCTTACACAAAAGATGGGGGGAAAGTGCAAAAGACATTACAATTCAGTCCTGGATGTTGTCATTGTTGCCAGTGGCTGATCTTGCTCCATGACCCCAGGTTAGGTCTTACTGCTCTCTGTCTCAACTCTTGCTGCCTCTTAAACACCACAGAGGTGCCAACAGCTCATTCTCACTGTCTGCGCTTCACCTTCACACAGAGTGTGGCAACAATCCAGCACACCAAAAGAACCATTAAGATTTGAGATTTTTGCATATGCATATGCATCCATTAAGACATGGACCAACATCCTCAAACTGTTTATATTTTACACAATAAAAGGGAGAAAGCATATGCCAACACATTCTCGTTAATCCCATATCATGGCAGACAACAGACCATTTGAAAGTTATTTTCACAACATTGCCAGAGATGTGTGGGATGATTTATTGATGCTGGTATGCTGTGGAAATTATTAAACTCATAATTATCTTCTAAGCCCTGATTGATTTCAAAGACCTTTTTAAATGAGCCCACTTCCCATTCATGCACAACCCAAACTGTCACAAACTGAACATCGAGGGCCAAACTGTCCCGGGCCATCAGAGAGGCAAAGCGCGCACATGAACAAAGAATGCACAGTCACTTCCAGGACAGCGGTGACACACGGCACATGTGGCAGGGTATCCAGGCCATCACCAATGACAGGACAACATCAGTTGTCTGTGACAAAGATGCCTCCCTTCCATATGCGCTGAACAAATTCTACACTAGGTTTGAGGTGCAGAACGACGTGGTGACATAGTATGTTTACATTTAGCATTTTAGAAAGTGTCATCTATTTGCACTACTCGATTACAAATGTGTACTGGTCGGAACTGTGCTGTCTCTTATTGTCCTGTTCCTTTTAGTAATTGAGTGTACTGTCCCGTACTTTTTGCACATGTTTGCACGTGCGCTTTATGTAGAAATGTTATTTAGTCTGTGTAGTCTTATGTGGTTCTGTGTTTGTCCTATGTTGATTTATGTAGCACCATGGTCCTGGAAGAATGTTGTCTCATTTTGCTGTGTACTGTACTAACTGTATATGGTTGAATGACAATAAAAAACACTTGACTTGACTTTACTTGACCTGTCACATTAAAGCTGTTTTGAAAGTGTGTAATTTCTGTCATTTTTTCACCAAACGGAATTCCAGATTATTTTATATTTCAAATAGGTTTCTCAAACACTCCACCATCTCCCATTGGTCAATCAACAGATAATCCTGCCACAAACTCACACAGTGGTTGAGAACCAGTGTTACCATGTTGGACTCGGACTGGTCAGGATGCTCAACCAATATGAAATGAGAAATGTGTTTACACTTTTCAGGGAAACCAACCTACAGATGGCTTACTTAAAGTTGTCTCGGCAGGGTGACAAGGATGACTAGGTTGCACTGACTACGTCTAAACCTTAAAACTGAAAGAGATTTGTTAATAAAAAAACTTCTATAGCCAACGTATGCACAACAATAAATCATTTGGAAAAATGCCTACTGAATTTGTGGAGACAGTGAAATCACCACAAATTGTTGCATCGTCCCAAATTCACAAAGTTCTCTGGTAAAAAAAAAAACTTTGTTACACACATATTTTCCAATTCGTGTTTGGTAAGTGATGGCAAATCAACTGCCCGCAGCCAAATTCCAGCTCTGACAGCATCGCAGTGGAAAACAAACAACACTTTCGAGCAACTGAACCTAGGAAACGCACACATACGACCCATGTCTATGAAAGACAACAACGCAGAGCTGAACAGACCACAAAGGTGAATGAACTGTACCTGAATGCGCCTTTTGTGACACTTGAATACTCCGCTGTATTATGAGCTCATGCATGACGCAGCGGTGTGATTGGATGGTGGCATTTGTTTATTTAATGAATAATATGAGAAACTCTTAGAATTACGTAAATATGTGCTGTCCTACCAATAACAACGGAGTTTACACATTTACCTTACAATTTGTGTCATTACTTCAAATTTTGTTTTTAAACCAGAACAACAAAACAGCTCATAAAATGGTAAAAATACCCACTTTTCCCTTAATAATAAACTAAATTAATGTTATAATTGTTTTCAATGATGTGCAACCTGTATATATATATATATATATATATATATATATATATATAGAAAGAATAAAAAATTTAATCTTTAACCTAAATCTTCAAGTAACTGAATCGGTTGGTCAATTTCCAATATAATAATATTGATATTAAGTTTCCTTCACCATACTAACAATCCTTTTCTAGAGGAGCATTTCTTCCTTTAATATGCAACGGATGTATTATACTTGCAAAATATTAAAAAAAGGTTTGCTTTCTGAGTATATGAGCCATAAATCAGATGTGTTCAGGGGAACATTTTTGCACACAGTTTGAAGGTACCTCCATAAGTCCTTCCTTGGGGATCTCCCACGGCTATGGTCTATGACTACAAGTGTAAATAAACAATACTTGCCTGCATATATATACACAGACACGTACACACCACACAGTGCTGGAGTCAGTTGAAGTCTGTGACAGTTTCTTGCGCAATAAGGATTCCGCAGGACTTATGTGCCAACAAAGGCATTATTATGCTGATCAGGACCTAAGGTTGTTATATCATTGCAATGTAAAATGTGTTTATATTTGAATACAATTTCCAAATTTTCTTAGGAAACATTTTGTTTAGTTTGAGTTATTTTTTGCTATGATTTCGATAGTTTTCAGTTTATATATCAGTTATCTTTCTCTGATCAAAATTCCGTTTTGAGCAACATTTCATCATCTGCACAATATTGCCATTCTCCCTCGTTTGCCACTTACCCATAATTTCCTTTTATAAAATGTTTCCATTTGCTCTTGTTAGAGGCCAGCTGCATCAAATTGGCCCGACTTGTAATCTGCTCAATGATAATAAAATAATATAATGTTGATTCTAATCTAATCTAATTTTACATTTTATGGGCATATTTCTAATTTGTTTTTATGTATTTAATTTTCATAATTGATGAAAGTGATTTTAGTAATTAAAGCTAAAGAATCAGTTAAGAAACCAACAAATCATTGCTAGAGTTTAGATTTACAATTAAAATAAGCAAAATCTTTGAAGACAGAAGCTGCAGTATCTGTCACCTACTATGTCACTGTCACTGTCTGTCACTGTGTCTAGTTTCCTTTCAGTTTACCTTAATTATTTTATTTCAGTTTTTCAAAGATGGTTTCAAATATTAGGTTTCATCTTAGTTTTAGTTTAAATACATTAATAACCCTGATATGCACAGAGAAGGTCAGGGTGGGCTGCAGTCGTAGATAAGGGGATTGTCAGATCCTTAGAGAGAGTCTGCACCACATAGGCCTGAGGCTCCATTATTTCCTCTCCCACTCTTTATCCAGATGACTGGAAATGAAAATAGCCATTCGGGCATGTGCACTGAATTTCAACTTCATAGGTTTGCTTTCTAGGATGTGTTAGAGGCCGAGTGTGGGTCATTCTTCACCTCTGCGTGAGGTGAGTTCAAACACAACAGAGGCCTTTTATAGGGTTTTCATAGTACCCAACTCTCATTCGGCCATTACACAATAAATAGTGCATAATGCTGGACCTGTGCCCTCCGTCTCGGGAGATCTCGGCAACCCTGGAAACATGCTGAGTTGAACTGACTGATTCTGACACAATGGAGCTTTCTCAGTCATATGTGGGTGAACATTCTATTGCAAACATCTGCACTTGAATTTAGTTACACTTCACACACTCGCTCGCTTGAGCGATTCAGTTCATTCATAATGGAGCAGTGCTAAGATCCCTTATCACCATTGTGCATTTGAGCAGGGCACGAAAGCCCAGGTTGCATCAGGGAGTGTCGCTGTAATTATCATTGTGAGTTGCTTTGGACAAAATACCCAGTACCACTTAATAATGCGTCTACTAAGTGTCGACTATAAGTGCTAAATATCATTAAGCATTTAATATAATGTATTTTTTGTTTCGTGAATCTATCACACGATTTGTATTTGCTGCTACCAAGGTTAGGGGTTGGATTAGGGTTACGACAAAGTATACTTCGATTGTCCACATGCCACTCATAAATTTGATGAGCAGCTCCATGGTAGCACTTTATTTTACAGTACTTTTCTACAGTTACATACTATATAATTACAACAACTTTAGTAATTACTAGGTACTAACCCTAAACCTAACCTTAACCCATACAACATTACTCCTTACTTTCTTGGGTAAGTACACTTTATTTATACTGAGAGTACATGTACTGTAAAATAAAGTGCAACCTACATTTTTCTAGCCACGTATACCTGTGAGCACTGTCTACACATGTACCTGGGATTGACTGCACTGAAGAGTACTTATGGTGAATGTGACCAATGGACTATACTTTGAAAATCTAGAATGTGAGACCACTGTCTTTGGCAATATATAGCCATGAAATATGATAGGTGTGTTTTAAATAAAGCATGTAGGCATCTTTGAAAATATCCATGAGGCCAAATTCCAGAAAGGAACATACAAACAACTTGGCTCTTACATAATGTTCCTGTATAAATGGGCCGGAATTATTCCCACGGTCCTACACTGAATACAGACTGCCATATTCTCGCTTTTGTTATAGTCCAATACAGAAGAGGACAATTAGCCATGCAGCTTTTCAGCTGTACCCCTAAACCACACACTTCTCCCATTCTCCTTCTCTCAATTACTCATTCGTTTAATAATTATAAGCTTTTATTGTGCCATCAACTTGCTTCAGATTATATCTGATTTCAGCACAGCTTTTGAAATAGGAGCTGTATTTCAAAGAAACAAATCATATCGGCCCATTGCAGACACTAGAGGGATCATGCCCTACTCATGTTGGACTGAAATTATGAAAGAAAAGAGCAATATGTGTGCCTCGGATGAAAATCTATATCTGTTTTATCTGATGCCAGTGGTGCAGTCTTCGGAAAATTCTTTGAAAGGATAAAACATCATTTCAAAAAAATATAGCAAACTGATTTTTTGACAAGCAAACACTGCTAAACCACAATACATTAAAAACAAATTTTTTAAACAATTTTGAGATGAAGTTTGCATGACATTGAATGTCTGCTAGTGTAAATGATAACCTGAGTACAATGCAATACAATATTTACATGATACTAAATGCTGCTTTGATTCAAACAGTTTCATAGGATTATAAATGAATGATCATTTGGGATCAATATACAAACTATTTTGAATGATATTACCAATGAAATAATAGGCAACATGCTGAAACTTTTAGAGACAGGCAACAGCAAAGAAAGAACAAATGCCTATGCTTTTCACTTTTTCTCTTGTCCAAGAAATTTTACTTTTTACATCTTAACTGAATAACTGCCAGCAAGTCTTTAAACAAGTCTCAGCAAAGTAGATCAGGTGTCAACACTGCAATCCATTAGTTGTGAAATCACATACGGCAGTTTCATATATGCCATATCTTCAAAGGAGTGCAATGAATTGAGCCTGAAAGTGCCGCTGTATAATAAAAGCTAAAGGTTCCAAGTTCACATTTAGCTAGATGTGAATTAACCACATTTACCCATCATAACCCCTCTTAAATGTTGGTCTAGTATTTTGTCCCTTTTATTGAGAACGAAAAGCTTAGCAGTGCAGCCTTGATGAATGAAAATATTGAAAGAATTGAAATATTTCATCATGTGCAACAAACATACTATTGAGCAAACTGTTACCTTCCTAATCAACAGGCTTTCTTAGGGAAGTTAATGTAAAACCCTGTAGCTCGCTTAGTTGCTGAAATTGCATGTTCATGAATGCGTGAAATATGTTTGTATTTATGTACTATAACTAAAACCACTCTGGTACTGTTCAGTGAGCAATTATAAAACAGATGCTGAAGTTCCTTTTTACCCTTGACTGAGTACTTTCTCGTTATCCCCCTCAGTGAATGACAGGGGGAGGTCTTCGTTTTGTCCATGGGAGTTTCCCTTTGGTGCTAAAACTGTGGGATTCCAGGAATTGTGCTCATTTTGAAACATAACTGCCAACCTAACAGGTGTGCCCAAGTCGTGGTAAATGGGTAACGGCTCTCTTTGAAACCCTTTCAATGTAAGTCTGACAGGATGTGGAGGACCTCACAGTCTGGGAAAATATGCTGTACTGTCACACTAAAACATTACAACACTTTTCCAAGGAATTTGAGACATTTCTTTTAAATATACAGTGTATGGTACATAATTTTTAACATACTGTAGAAGCTGTATACATATACTTTATATACACCAGAATCAATGCATGTCTTTGTAGTGTAAAGACAGCTATATGGTTAAATAGACGCAAACACCAATTGAAGGAGTGTAAATATGCGAAATGAGAACAGCAATTTAACTTGCAATGTAAAGGCAGGTATGGGACTTTTGTGGGGATCCATAAGGCCCTCTGGTAGTCTAGATCTCTAGATCTCCTTAGACAAGAAAAATAGGTCATGATGTGTGCCATACCAAACCATATGCCACTAAGAAGGTCCAAATAAATGTGCGTTAATTCAGTGTAAATGTATACACTAATCCGATCTGTTTTACATGTGATGAAGCCTTGATCAAGGATACAGTCTGAAACTGAACTTGCCATTTAAGAAGATGAAGCAGGCTGCTAAATACCCCTTAATGGTTTTTAACACTTCACCTTGTATCCCCTCTTATTTGAGGAGGCACCCTAAATCACCTCCTCACTGGTCACGCAAAGCTGTTCATCAGCCACATGAAAAAAAAAAAGACATGCACGGTTTGCCCATGTTGCCACCTTTATAAGATGCCATCTGTTCCATTTGAAAACACTAAGATGTTCAAGGATTAGCTCACACAAAAATGAAAATTCTCTCATCATTTACTCACCCTCATGCCATACCAGATGTGTATGACTTTCTTTCTTCTACAAAACAGAAGATTTTTAGAAGAATTTCTCAGCTCTGTAGGTTCATACAATGCAATTAAATGGTGACCACCTCTTTGAAGCTCCAAAAAGCACTTAAAGGCAGCATAAAAATAATCCATATGATTCCAGTGGTTAAATCATTTTAATCTTCAAAAGCTATCTAATTGTTTTTGGGTGAGAATGGACCAAAATGTAACTCCTTTTTCACTGTTCATTTTTTGCCATTGCAGTCTTAAAGCGCCATCATGATTTCAAGCATGTAATCAAGAAGACTGCTGATGCCATGATTTATAAGTGAAAAAGTATATTTATTATATTTATTTATATAAAAGGTTATATTATGGTCTGTTCTTATTTTAAACCAAACATATCACATCAGAGGATACTTTTATGCTACCTTTATGTGGTTTTTGGAGCTTCAAATGTTTTGTCACCATTTACTTACATTGACTGGACCAACAGAGCTGAGATATACTTCTAAAAATCTTTGTGTTTTGCAGAAGAAAGAAAGTCATACACATCTGATTTGAATGTTGGGAATGATGCATCCCCCTAATTATACATGGTGGTCCGGCCTTGACTGAGACAGTGTTACAATCATAAATAAATAAATTACAACATTTTTGTTAACCGAAACAAAAAATAAATAACTAAATAAACAAATAACATAATTGGATAAACTAAAGCTTAGTTTTAATGGCCACAAATGATTATGAATTATAAATTTTGATGCACAATAATTACTAAATTTGACACCTTTTCAAAATGCCTTCAGTAGATATGCAAAATGCCACTAGATAACAATAAAACTAGATGAAAAACTAAAACATTTGAACCAACAAAAACATCAAAAGCAAAATAAACTGAAAAGACAAACAGATTTTTTAAAAATGGAAATGAAAACCAAGTTAACAGATCAAAACAATAACAACCCTGGATTGAGATCCACTGTAAATGTAATTTGTTGGAAGCCTTGTCTTTGATATGGAAAAATGTGTTTGCTATCCAACGAGTCTGAGAATATGAAATTATTTTAAAACACATCCAAATGTGATGCACAAACATTGCAGAGCCACCTGTTACTTTGTTCTTGATGGCTGATGAAAGGTAAATGTAACCCTTAAGCTTTCCCTACAATGCTGCATTGTTTGATAAGAAAGCAAAGCTGTAAGAGAGTGCAATGGAGGGAATATGAAATCAAAACAAAGGATGAGTGTGTGTTGGTTATGTAACTGTGATTATGGGGCATTAGAGTAATCTGCTCCACACTGTTTACTGCAGATTGAGCAGCTGGCCGCAATCGCCTGCACATAAAAGAGAGGGACAGCAATAATGGTGTAACATTGAAAGAGATAAAAACACATGCATAGAGCTCTTTTAAACAGCCTAAATGCTAACCAGTGTCACAACACTCTCTATATTTTCAAAATAGTGATGGTCACTACTTACTCATGGCATCTCACTAGAAATGCCCCTTTGCTACAAGCGCCAATCCCTGTTTTTAATGTATATGCAATACTGTGTTAACTTCTGTTGATATCTCCTCTGAAATCCTACTATTGTGAGCCCAGAATTAGGTCTACTAGTAATACTGTCTCATCTCATTATTGCCCATGTTCAATGGCAGATGCTATGGGCTTTGCAGGTCACGGTCCATACTATATGGCTTTGTCCTGACCCTGTCTGTCCAGACAAAGTCCTGTTCACACACCTCGCAGTGACTAGTGACAGGATTTTATGGTCCTAGGGCAAAAGACTATAGGGACCGCCTTTTTGGAAATAGCCAACATAAAATATAACAGCTGGGCTTTATGTGTCTGGCATTTCAGAAAACTTCTATCAGCTGTTCAGACCCAAGACATCAAAAGACATAGAGCTTTTACCCTCAGGATGACACATTTGCAGCACAGTTATAGGTCAAATTTCAGCATTACAGCTCCGATATGTAGAGCTACTCAAATTAAAAGAAAGAAAAATACAAAAAAATAATGGCAGGTAAAGAAAAGACAGTCCACAACATGGAACCATGTCAGTAAGTATTTTGGATAGACTGTGTTTTGATTAAAAAGATCCCATTTCCACCTGGTATTAAGATGCGTCTCTGGTAATCCAAACACATGTGGTAAGGTGAGACACATCGCTTTTTACACATGGTTGTTTAAACACATCTCCAGTGACCACTTGTGATCGCATTTGGAGTGGAGGTACATCAATCACTATGTCAGTGTGTTCCTGTGTGATAATAAACCGGAACAAAGTCAGAAAAATACAAAGAAAATTTGAAAAAAGGCTGAAATTTTATCTAAGCCCAAAATCAACATTTCTAGCAGAATTGTCAGTTATCTTAGTGGATTACCTGTATTAAGACTAATATTCAACTTTATTGTCATTGTGCAGAGTACAGGTACAGAGCCAATGAAATGCAGTTGTTTTCGCATATCCCAACTAAGCTGGGGACAGGGCGCAGGGTCAGCCATGAAACAGCAACCCTGGAGCAGATAGGCTCAAGGGCTTAGGGGCCCAACAGTGGTATCTTTGCGGTGCTGGGGCTTGAACCCCTTGACCCCCTGACCTAACCTGAGCTGCAGATATTTGTGCTTCTCAAACGTGTCCATGCATGTTGATATTAGACACACTGATGAAGATCTCATGCTTGTGTATAAAGTATATATGCTTTTAAAATTTTTCAGATCAACGATTATTTCCTTTTAAACTGCTCATAACTGGAATAATAGAAAGACAGCCGAGGGCTGCCAGGATGCATTCAGGACGGATTAGCATGGTGCTTCACTGCTGCCAGGATGCATTCAGGACGGATTAGCATTTCACATCAAATATTATGAGTTCAGATGCGTTTTTGACCACATACATAGTAGCTACAACAGCAGATTTTTATCACACAAAGCTGTCGTATGTCTTCAGAAGACTTGGAATATTGCACAAGAGTCATATGGACCACTTTTATGAAACAGCTTTATGCTTTTATGTAATTTTGTTGCTTGACAGCGTAAATCCTCAATCACTTTCCTTATAATGGAGTGACCAGTACATTTTTCAAAAAACATTCTTATGCTTTTCATGAAACAAAGAGGGGCCATATTTTAAGAGCGCTACACATCGCTATGCTATAAGTCTTTAGCGCATGAACTTTTGGTATTTTTGTGCAAGCATGCACTAAATCTAGTCGCAAGTGGGTTTGGTGAAATCAACCATGCCTAATGGGCTGGGTCAAGTGCATTTTAATTCAAAGGTTCTTCTCCAGTTATTGCAAAGTCTGCATCCTATTATAGAACGTATTCACTCAAGAACAAGCAATAAAAACAAAGTCAGCACATTTAAAAGGTATTATGTAAATGGACTTTATGCAATGAATTAGAATAATAGAAATATAGACATGCTCCTTTTATATGCTTAGAAATGTTTTTCTCGTCAGGATTTGGATGTGCTGTATGCTCCGTTTAATTATAGGGAATGCAAGTATTATAAATAATTTTCATCTACTGACACACAAATTCCACCTAGTATTAACAGTGATCGTATCAGCACAAACTTCACTTCTACAGGACGATTAAGGTTTTGAAAAGTTACATTTATTTATTGACACAAAAAATTTTACCAAATATATTTCTGAATTGAAATTACACTTCAAACGAAACAAAAATATAATCAAAATAACGAAATGGTAAAATAAAATAAAATACCAAATCCAAACTTCTTTTACCGGCCCTTTTGCAGTGACTTAAAAATAACTCTGCATCGACAACAGGTGGAAAAATACCAATGCATAGCAGATCATAAATACAATTGTAAATATAAACATAATAATAATAATAATAAGAAGAAGAAGAAGAAGAAAAGAATTGAAAAATAAACCATGACCTATATATAGTTGTAACGGTTCAAGAATGGGCAAGGAGGAGGCGGGAACCGGCTGAACAGTCCACATAAAGGTTTAATAATAAAAATGAAACAACATAAGACATAAACGCAGAGACATACATGCAGAGCGGCCGCACTCGTCTCTCTCTCTCTCTACACTGGCACGAAAATTACACTTAGAATTAGCGCTCTCATGAAAATGGACATGAGACAAAAGATGAAGTGCATGGTGGTTGCGCGTAGCACTATACTTTGCACATTCACAAAAATAGAGCCCAGAAAGTCATTTTCCTAACCACTGTCTTCGGCATGCTTTTTTTTCCAGAGCAATATGAAAGCTTGCATATTTTGACATGAATCAAAGAGGAGCTCCATTGATGGAGTCCCACATGTGTCTGAAACAATGATCATGAAGGGCAGAAGGTATGTGCCCAGTATGACCCAGTTTCTGGTTGTTGTTTGCTGGCAGGATGGCTTTATCCTCCCAACCCCACTTCATATGTTCGGAAGCACTGATAACAGCTGGAAAAAGAAATCCAGCTCTTCCAATAACATGAAACGTCAATGCTGATGGTGTCTTAAGCCATTTGGATGGTAGAACTGGAACACTGATACTGCAGGCCAGATTAAACAACACTTGAGAGTGAAAATGAGAGTAGGTAGGTGATTTTCATTTTAAAACAAATAATCTGTTGAAGGTGTGACTGAATCGGATGGCTCAAATTTAGATATGAATGGGTGATTTCTGTCTAGAGATTTAGTAAAAAAACAACAACAAAAGTTTCTTAAAATAATCATGCAACTAAATTATCAAAGATACATTTTGATTAGAAGTTGCATTCAAAATTAACTTTGGCTCAAAAATCTGAAAGGGGCATGTGCAATTTGAATGGGCAAGACACTTCTCAATGTGAATGCCAATGGCACATCAAAATCAGAATCAGAATCAGAAAAAGCTTTATTGACAAGTACATTATTTACGCATACAAGGAATTTGATTTGGTGTTGTAGGCGGGTGTCACACATTCTCTAAATGTGTCTTGTCTTTGTGTTCAAGTCTTTGTCATGCATTTATTGCTGAGTGACAGCAACAAATATCTATGAGTCAGCGGTGACAGAGGTACAATATCAGGTTATCCACAGTCAGACAGATCAAGTAAACTGTCTAGTAGTAATGAGGTAAATATTAAGTTTTAAGATAAAGTTTTAATCCATTAAGCCATTAATCTGACCTTCAGGTTAGAGTTCAAATAGGTTTCTTTTGGCAGCTGTGGGAGTTAAAAGAATTTGGGTATCAAATGTGAGGAAAGCAGTCACAAAGCACGTCTTGATATGAGCTGCTAATAATGCGATATAGAGCAATAGATGTCTTTGAAATACTGCTGAATAAAGAGAAACTGCCAGTGTGGGTGGTGTTCTTTTGGAACAACATTATAATTTGCATTTAATGTGGAAGACGCAGTACGCTCCAAATCATTTCATATAATTCAAATATTTTGAATTCATAATGAGACTGCCATTGATGCATTGTGTTTTTCTGGTTGGGTGTCTGAAAAAATTTATGCCACTGATTTTCATAACAAAGAAAATGCCTCTGACAAAGATAATAAAAATGTACCTCAGTTTTCAGAACACGTAAAATATCCTTAAACTCATTTGTACAGGTTACAATATTAGTACATTAATATGCTAATAGGCAAATAGTGTACAGGGCATCAACAACTTTGTACCATATCAGAGTGTTCCAGATCTCTGAGACCAAATATGGCATTTCCTTCCTCAATACATTTTGTATCAATGCCAGGTGCATTGCAGGCTGTGAATGTGTGCCAAGGGATTGCAGGAACACACTCATATATCTTTGAGATAAGAAATTGTCGGCATTTTTGGGTACACAAAGAACAAAGCGCAGCTGTCACGGCTGTTTCCTGCATATACTCTATACATTACTGTCTAATAGCCTTATCTTCTATTGTCAAGTACACATTATCAGCCAGGTTTACTTAACTGGGCTGTGAAATTATATCTGTCTCACACTTGCGTGTGGTTCAATTGGTTATAAAATGCTTTCATGTTACAAACAGGTTCTTTGACAATGTGATAACCTTTGTGAGATTCAAATGGGGAAAGTGTATTGTTTTTCAATTACAGGTAAAATATTGAGGTAAAATAAACATGTCTACAAATTTAATAAGCAGAATCATGCTAAAAAGGGCTATGGGATATTTAAAATATAACAATATTTAATTAATCATAATAAAAAACAAAAAAGAAACAAAAATAGAATAACCTATAACCCCAATTCTGAAAAAGTTTTTGTAAATTGAGTGATTTGTAAATTATTTTCACCCTTTGCTATATCGAAAACACGACAACTACACATAATACAAATTTAATTGTTTTGTTTTTTTAAATGTACAGTCATTTCAAATGATGCGACATGCTCCAAAAATGTTGGGACAGCCGAGTGTTTACCACTGTAAAAATCACCATTTCTTTATTTTCAATAACACTTATTAAGCATTAGGGCACTGAAGACATAAGTTTGTTAAGTTTAGAAAGTGGAATTTTCCCCCATTCACAATGATACGGGGTCATTGTTGCCGTATGGTTTGCTTCATAATGCGCCACACATTCTCAATTGGAGACAGGTCAGGACTGCAGGCAGGCCTGTCTAGCACCCACACTCTCTGCTCACACAGCCATGCACTTGTAATCCGTGCAGCATGTGGTTTGAAGTTTTCCTGCTGGAAAATGCAGGGACGTCCCTGGAAAAGATGTGCTGGATGGCAGTATATGTTGCTCCAAAATGTTTTCATATGTGTCTGTATTAAAGGTGCCCTCACAGATGTGTGAGTTACCCATACCATGGGCACCGACACACCCCTGGCCCATACAGACACTGGCTTGAATGGTCCTTTTCCTCTTTGGCCTGGAGAACTTGTCGGACCAAAAACATGGTTCCACTGTTCTACTTTCCATCTAAGTCGGCAGCGCTTTTGGACAGTGTTGATGTATGGCTTCTGCTTTGCATAATAAAGTCTTAACTTGCATCTGTGGATGCAGCGACGAGTGGTGTTGACTAACATAGGTTTACTAAAGCAATCTTAAGCCCATGTTTATGTTCATGACATCCATTACAGATTAATTACATTTTTTAAGACAGTGACATCTGAGGGATTGGAGATCTCGCACATTGAGAAGTGGTTTTTGGTTCCTTGAATCTTTTAACTATATTGTGCACTGTAGAGGGTGAAATGCCCAAAATCCTAACAATGTGTCTTTGAGGAACATTGTTCTCAAAGTGCTGGATTTTTTGCTGAAGCATCTGTTGGCAAATTGACAAGTCTTGAATGATCCTTGCTCTTGAAAGGCTGTTTTTGGAGGCTCCTTATATACTATGACTTGCTTGCCTCACCTGTTTAACATCTCCTTTTTCACATTGCCTTGTTATTTCAACTCGTCAAATTGTTATTAGTCTTATATTGCCCCTATTTCAACTTTTTTGGAGTGTATTGCAATCATCTGATTTGAAATTACAGTACATAAAAAAAGAAAGAATAATTCCCAAGGTAAAACATCATATTATGTGTAGTTGTGGTGCTTTCAATATATTAAAGGGTGAAAATAATTTACAAATCACTCCTTTTTGTTTGTATTAGCATTTTTCAAACTCTGGGGTTGTATATGATCACATCAGCACATGCCCATGCAGAACTGCTCTTTGAACATTCATGTAATCTATGCTCCTTTCAAGTTAAGAAACTAAAATAAGAGAAGCAATGCAATACTTGTCAAAGATATTTACAACCGCACCATTTAGTAAACAATGGGACAGAACAATAAAAGGCCCTAAACAGATCATTAAGGCACTTTCTTGGTGCAGCTTGTCAACTGTTACTTGAATTGCATACAATTAAAGATGGGCCTACAGTATGTCGCATTGGGATGTTGAAGATCAAAATGCCCTGGGAGTCATACAGCTGACCAATAGAGTCAACTGTATAACATGTAATCCAAACCAAACCACTGTAGCGACAAAGAGGCCTTGTGACCACATTGGACTCTTATGAACTCTTGGATTCATAGCTTCAGCTACTGTGTGCCACATGTTTAATTCTTTATCCTCTTGTGGTCATCAATACCACCCTCCACTTCAATCCATAATTGTTCGCAGGTTCTACTCTGAAAGCAGCATTCATCACGACCCCTGCCAGAGTTGGTCAACACCAAGGCACACTGCCATCATTGGAGCTTGTGGGTGTAATCTATAGCTATCGGATGTGGTGTTATGGAGTCTTCAACCAATATCTTTAAATACAGAGGCAAGTTCTCAGCTGAAAACTCCAGGCATTGCTTTCTTTTTAACATAATTAAGACTGCACTGCTTCATTTTATTTCTTTATTCTTTTTTTTATATAAATATTTAAATTTTTAAATGTATTTTATTACTTTTTATTCTTATTTCTTGTTCTAAATTGTTTTTAAAAAACATTTACGTATATATACACTAATTTCCGGACTATTGCGCACCATATAAGCCGCACCCACTGATTTTTAAATAAAATATTATTTTGAACATAAATAAGCCGCACCTGTCTATAAGCCGCAGGTGCCTACCGGTACATTGAAACAAATGAACTTTACTCAGGCTTTAACGAAACACGGTGTGGCAGCGGGGTCGTGGTCAATCGCCCGTCCGGGAGAGAAAAGCGGTAAGGGCGCTTACACCTGAGCTAATTTATGTCTAACACCGGTGTCTAATTTCAGTAAGCATGGGGAGAGCAGCTTAAAAAGGCAGCAGCCACAGAGCTGAGAGAGTGACACACGTCAGTCTAGTGTTGGCGCATAGAAGAATTGAGAAACTTTATAAAATTGATTGTAAACATTGCTGTGGCCATTAAAAGCCTTACCTGGAACGTCAAGTGCCCTGCTGAAAACTGTCACACTGGTGCCCGTGTGACAGTTTTCCCAAGAAGGACATGTGAAGCAGGGCACTTGAAATTAGACACCGGTGTTAGACATAATTTAGCGCAGGTGTAAGCGCCCTTACAGCTTTTCTCTCCCGGGCGCTTGACCACGCCCCCGCTGCCACACACGGCTTGTAATAAAACATTTGAAGTAAACAGTAGCCTACCAAGAAAGTCTGGTCACTATCTTCCTCGTCCTGTGCACTGAAACCACTGAAGTCATCCCCTTCGGTGTCGGAGTTGAATTCAATTCAGTCAATTCCTCACGCTGCTGTTTCCAACGTCTTATCATCGACTCATTAAGACCAAGCTCCCGTGCAGCAGCTCTATTTCCTTTTCCAACAGCCAGATCAATCGCCTTCAACTTGAAAGCAGCATCATATGCGTTTCTCCATGTCTTTGCCATGGTGAGGGTGACAAAATTACTACCGTAATCAGAATAATGGGAAGTTTGAGCGCGCTCGATTTAATCTAAACAGTAAACAAAAAAAGTTGTTTTGACCTTAACCCGTTCGGCAATTTCATTTGTCTAATGAAAGCTTCACGCCGCCAAAAAACTGAGCACGTCACAGAATGTTTTTTTTTTTTTTTTTAATAAAATTTGAAAGCGGGAAAAATCCATATATTAGCCGCGTCATTGTATAAGCCGCGAGGTTCAAAGCGTGGGAAAAAAGTTGCGGCTTATAGTCCGGAAATTACGGTAATGTACAGATTTAGTTTTTGTTTCTGAAGGAAATTGATGCTTTAATTCACCACAGTGGCATTCAACTGATCACAAAGTATAGTCAGGACATTACTGATGTAAAAAAAACAGCATCACTATTTGAAAAAAAAAAAAAAAAAAGTCATTTGATCAAATCTAGGCAGGCCCAATTTCTAGCAGCCAACACGCAACATATTATCCTTGAGTAATCATGCTAAATTGCTAATTTGAAGGCTATAAAATGCTTGAAATTGACAAAAAACTTCAAAGCTGTCATTGCTGCACATGGAAGATTTGTCTTTGAAGTCGTTTATTTTTTTCAAATTGTAATAGTAATTTGTCATGCTATTAATGTCCTGACTATACATTGTGATCAGTTAAATGCCACTTTGGTGAATAAAAGTACCAATTTCTTTCCATAAGAGCAAAATCTGTGCATTATTTCAAACTTTTGGCCACCAGTGTATATCTTGTATTTTCTTTATAATCTTTATGTAAAGCACTTTGAATTGCTATTGTGTATTAAATGTGATATATAAATAAACTTGCCTTGCCTACATGATGCACTGCGAAAACCCAAGACATGAGCGTTTGTTTACAGGGATTAGAACAAAAATATTTTCTCATTTTGGTTCATTCTGAGCAGAAAGTTTTTTTTTTTTTTTTTTAATCCAGTTCCGGCATTCTGTGGATCCCAGCTGAATCGATGATAGTTGTCGTGTCGCCAAATCTAACAAGAGAAACAACCTCAAAAAACAATTTTCATCACCAAAACAAGCTAAAATAATTTATTCTTTCCCCCTGTGTAGGATTGATTAGCACTGAAATCATAAGAATAGGATATAGTATATCAAATAATGTCTTTTCAATAACTGTATCCTTAATTTGAAATACAGGTGCATCTAAAAAAAAAAAAAAAAAATTATATCGTGGAAAAGTAAAAAAAAACTTCTGTAATTTAATACAAAAAAAAAAAAAACTTTCATATTATTCTAGATGCATTACTGTAACGCTTGTGTGGAAGGAGGAGAAGGCAGACGGGAGGTGTGGATCCAATCGCAGCTTATTAATGAACAAATAATAACTGTACAAACACAGGAAAAATAAAAGGTCCACAATGGGAAAAGGAAACTAAAACACAGGGAGTCCTCGAGCGAACAAGATACAGGCGCAGCAAACATCAACATTCAAACAACGATCAACAAGGACTGAACAAAGAACCAGGGTTTAAATACAAGAGGAACAAACAAGGGAATGAGGGACACCTGGGGGAAACAATCAGGGGAACACCAATCATAAAAAGAAACTACAGAGGACTACAAAGACCAAACAGGAAACAGGAACTAAACTAAACTTCAAAATGACAGCACAAAACAACAGACAACAGTGAACATGACAGAATAAAAGAAACTACAAAAACCAAAACAGGAACTAAAATAAACTTCAACATAAAAACACAAAACAAAAGACCACAGTGAACATGACAGAATAAAAGAAACTACAGAGGACTACCAAAACAGGAAACAGGAACTAAACTAAACTTCAAAATAACAGTACAAAACCAAAAGACAACAGTGAACGTGACAATTACTCATAAAGTGAAATATTTCAAGCCTTTTTTTTTTTGTTGTAATCTTGATGATTACGGCTTACAGCTCATGGAAATCAAAAAACCAGTATCTCAAAATATTAGAATAAAGAATTTATAATACAGAAATGTCGACCTTCTGAAAAATATGTTAATTTATGCACAAATTACAACAAATAATTATTGATATGTGGTCCAAAGTCCTCTTTTCAGATGAAAGTAAATTTTGCATTTAATTTGGAAATCAACGTCCCAGTGTCTGGAGGAAGAGTGAGAGGCACAGAATCCAAGTTGCTTGAAGTCCAGTGTGAAGTTTCTACAGTCAGTGATGATTTGGGGTGCCATGTCATCGGCTGGTGTTGGCCCACTGTGTTTTCTCAAGTCGAGAATCAATGCAGCCATCTACCAGGAAATTTTAGAGTACTTCATGCTTCTATCTGCAGACAAGCTTTATGGAGATGCTGATTTCCTTAACCAGCAGGACTTGGCACATGCCCACAGTGCCAAAATTACTAGTCACTAGTAAAAAGGCACTAAATACTTACATGTATGTGTAATGAATCTATAATATATTTCCACTTTTTGAATTAAATTACTTAAAAAAAAAAAATACTTTTCCATGATATTTTAATTGTTTGAGATGCACCAGTATATCCCCGAAAATTAAACATTTCAAATCTCAAACTGGCCATCTATAATCAACTAAAACTATTCTCTCCTGCAGGCAGGCACGGACACACTGCATGGGCAGATTTGGACTAAATGTCACCTTATTCAGGCCAAATTATTTGAATTTTTTTAAATGCACATAGAGTACATGCACAGACCATGTTCTTCTGGAGCTAATAAAGTCCTGATTAGCTTTATACCACGGTATTCCTGATTCCTGTGGTGTTCCTGTGGCTCTTTGCTGTCATGAATAAATTATTGAAATTAAATAATAACGTTATGTTATTGGATTTCCAGCATTTAAAAACCCCACTGAAAGGGACCTCATTTGCATTTTCAGTTACATTCTGCAAACATTTTTATAAAAAATTATAATAATAATTGTTGCATTCCTTCAACCATCCCTGAGCAAACATTATAGGCATACAAATACAATTTGAATGAATATGATGGGAAAGGCCCAGTGTATCCAATGTTTTAGAAACAGTTGATTAGAAATAGACTTCATTCACATTAGCACCATATTTGATTTTTAACGTGAATGAAAGTATAAACTTAAAAACTCTTCAATGACATGTACTGAATAAAGCTCCCAGATCACAAATAAACCTGTGATTTCTCAAGATTTTATGTCTACTGAAATTGTTTGGAAAGATATTTTTTCAATGTTTTCATCGGAATGATCCAAAACCTTTTTGATCAAAACAGTATAAAAAAGTGGATTTTACTGTGTTACATTCTTACATACATCTACATACTGACTCATCAAAAGATGTTTTCCATTACATGACAGTTAAATATGAACCTAAGGCCCTCTTGTTTCTCAACAAAAGAAGCATAGTTGTGTTATAAAGGGACACGGTTGGTCAATGTGTCCCTTTACAATGGTTACGACATCAGTAGGTGTCTTCTATAATTGCTCCATATAAAAAGATGCCCGTCCCACATTGGGTGTAATGTACTCTGACATTGTCAGCAGCACAGCATGACCACTGCCAGTGCACAACGGCTCTGAGCACTTTGATTTCATTTCATTTAGAGTGAATTAACCCCCCTCCCGTGTGACCACAGGGTGCTCTACAACCAAAGAGCACAGGTAATACCAAACCGCTGCTTTACTGGAAACAGAGGTCATTGAATTAATGTTCCACACTAGATTGGGGACAAGACAACAGAGGACTATGAATCATCAAAGGCACTGCTCTTTCTTCTTAACACCACAGAAACTTACGCCTGCAAGAAAGGCATCATGAGCCTATTTGATTTGAGAGAGATAAGACATGGCCAAATAAAAAAACACTTGAAAAGCCATGTTAGTCTAGTGGTCAAGCTTTTGTCTAGCATCAATAGGAAAAAAAAAAGTAATACAAGAGAGACATGAGCATGGGTAGATCATTCTTAGTGAATGAAGCAAATAATCTATAGAAGGTGCATCTTGATTGGGCTGACTAAATCTAGACGTGTGAACAGATTAATTCTTCCACAGCATTTTTTGACAAATAGGTCTCTACCTTCAATAATTGTGCAACTTATTCATCAAAGATTTGTTTTATATATTTTGGAAGTACAAATCAACATCCACTTTCATCAAGATCCATCAAACACCTGCCCCCTTGGTTTGAGTGGGCATGATGCTTCTGCCTGGAAGTGTTTTAAATCCTGCTCAGGTTTTATTGGTATAGCTGAAGATGGACAGATGTTCACTGTCATAAAGATGCTAATTAAGGTTGTTTTCTTTTGTTTCCTTTCAGTCTTTGGCTCAAAACAAAGACATGTAGGCAATGGTTCTTGTCATGCTGTGACTCCACAGACAACTTCAACATTACAGCTGCAGAAAAATGGATTACACAGAGATCTGGGTGATGATTAATTAAGTACTGTGAAATTAAAAATTGATAAATTAATCTGGAGTTTACTGGAACTGATTAGTCAGCAGGGATTAGGGCTTCAGGGGCATCTGGGTTTAAGCAAAAAAGTTGATAATTTCATGTGCCCTTTGTAATCATAATAATCTAATCTTAACTGGGTTTGCAAAATCACAATCTACAGGGCAAGCAAGTGCTATACATTAAAACTTGCACAATATTACATGTGTGTGGCAATAGGATAAATGGGAGCTTTGAGAACTGACTGTAACAATGACACTTATATTCTGGCCTGACAAAAAGCCTCCACTCACTTTAATTAAAGAGGAGCAGACAAAGCTATCAGATACCCAACTCACCACTCCTCACTCAATGCTGACACCTAAAGCATGCTGCCATTATGGGTATTATCTAGCTCTGGTGCTCTTGATGCGGTTTCATTAAACTCTAAAGCAGTGGCACAGGGGTTCTTACATTTGATCCGTTTGGTGGCACAATGCTGAATAAGTATCTGTGTAGTGTAGTCAGTGACATTTATGCTTCCACTAAAGTAAATGTTAGGGCACGTTTAATTGAAAATGTGTAAAGAATGCAAGACTTTTGTTCCGGAAGTCAAACCCTTTTCTTTTTTCCATCGGGGAATTGATTATTAATGAAAACGTATAAACCTTTCAATACAGTCCTACCGTGAGTTTGCTTTATCTTAACTTTTTTTTGTAAATTTGGGGACCAACACGGGGATCATGTGTAATAATGAATGTACTAATAAAGAAATACACTTCCAATAAACCTAATAAGGGGAAATCCACCAATCAGAGAATCACAGCAAAAAAATTTGCAGCAAAAGAGCACAACAGCGATGACTACTACATGACACACAGCGAATGACACCTAGTCAGTCTTTAAAAAGCACTTAAAGGCAGCATAAAAGTAATCTATATGTCCAGTGGTTAAATGCATATCTTCTAAAGCGATATGATATATGTTTTATTAAAAACAGATCAATATTTGAGGGTAAGTGAGGGAATTTAGATTTTTGGATGAACTATGCAATTAAATACACAGTCTTAAACATTTGTCTTTTTGTTCGCTTTTTAAATACCTTTTTTGCTTCAAATCAAAGTTTGTAATGTTGTGATTCACTTCAGTGCTGGTTGTTTTTGTTCATGGCTTAGAACACTTTTATAAAGATTTAATAAAATCCCTTCGGAAAATGACTTCCGAAATGAAGACAGCTGAAAAACTGAAAAAAAAAAAGGTTTTATTTTTTTATTGAACTGGATTTACCCTATACCCTTACAAGCCACATTAAATAAATAAATATATACATATATACATATATATATATATATATATATATATATATATATATATATATATATATATATATATATATATATACTCACCAAAGGATTATTAGGAACACCTGTTCAATTTCTCATTAATGCAATTATCTAATCAACCAATCACATGGCAGTTGCTTCAATGCATTTAGGGGTGTGGTCCTGGTCAAGACAATCTCCTGAACTCCAAACTGAATGTCAGAATGGGAAAGAAAGGTGATTTAAGCAATTTTGAGCGTGGCATGGTTGTTGGTGCTAGACGGGCCGGTCTGAGTATTTCACAATCTGCTCAGTGACTGGGATTTTCATGCACAACCATTTCTAGGGTTTACAAAGAATGGTGTGAAAAGGGAAAAACATCCAGTATGCGGCAGTCCTGTGGGCGAAAATGCCTTGTTGATGCTAGAGGTCAGAGGAGAATGGGCCGACTGATTCAAGCTGATAGAAGAGCAACTTTGCCTGAAATAACCACTCGTTACAACCGAGGTATGCAGCAAAGCATTTGTGAAGCCACAACACGCACAACCTTGAGGCAGATGGGCTACAACAGCAGAAGATCCAACCGGGTACCACTCATCTCCACTACAAATAAGAGCTCACCAAAATTGGACAGTTGAAGACTGGAAAAATGTTGCCTGGTCTGCTGAGTCTCGATTTCTGTTGAGACATTCAGATGGTAGAGTCAGAATTTGGAGTAAACAGAATGAGAACATGGATCCATCATGCCTTGTTACCACTGTGCAGGCTGGTAGTGGTGGTGTAATGGTGTGGGGGATGTTTTCTTGGCACACTTTAGGCCCCTTAGTGCCAATTGGGCATCGTTTAAATGCCACGGCCTACCTTAGCATTGTTTCTGACCATGTCTATCCCTTTATGGCCACCATGTACCCATCCTCTGATGGCTACTTCCAGCAGGATAATGCACCATGTCACAAAGCTCGAATCATTTCAAATTGGTTTCTTGAACATGACAATGAGTTCACTGTACTAAAATGGCCCCCACAGTCACCAGATCTCAACCCAATAGAGCATCTTTGGGATGTGGTGGAACGGGAGCTTCGTTCCCTGGATGTGCATCCCACAAATCTCCATCAACTGCAAGATGATATCCTATCAATATGGGCCAACATTTCTAAAGAATGCTTTCAGCACCTTGTTGAATCAATGCCACATAGAATTAAGGCAGTTCTGAAGGCGAAAGGGGGTCAAACACAGTATTAGTATGGTGTTCCTAATAATCCTTTAGGTGAGTGTATATATATATATATATATATTGTTAAAGAAAAGAAATGTAACAAATAATATGTATTCTATTATTATGCTGATAATATATCATATGATCTGTCGACTCGTACCCAAATATTAAACATAAGCCAATCCTAAATTATCTGTAGCAAATATTGTTTAAATCCTCAAATTAAATATGACCAATCATCGGCACAGTAATTTGAAGATAATTATGGGACTAATACACATTCCTCACCCCTTTTATTTTCAGTTGTTAGCCTAATTTGCATAATTGTAAAACAATGACAGAACTTGGTTATCGTGCCTGCCTGTGGGTGAACGTTAACAGCCTCACCAAGTTTTCTTGCCTTCTGAGAACAACGAAAAGTATGGAGTTTATTGGTTGTAGCCAATGAGGTGTGCTCTCGTAGCATTAGCAGTGACCATTGTGCTCCTTTTCTCATACAATTCACACTGAAGAACTAACAAGCATAAATTTGTCCACAACCCAACTGTGTACTGGGGCCAGATTATAAAAGTTGAATTATAAAAAAATATTTTGTATTGCTGACTTGTTCTTATGAATGTTCTTCATGAATCCCACTTAGGAACATTCCTACAAACTTTATATAGTTTATTCTAAGAACTTAATTTGCTTCTCAAGAAGATTTTGTGACTGTCAGCAAATACAAAGACATTCTTGCAAATTTTATAATAAGATGACAATTGTTGTCCATAGTGATAGTTTACCCCTGCAGTGCTCCTGTTCTTTTTGGCGAGCTTCGTATTGATTTGTTGCCATTATAAGGTATTGTATTAGATGACAGGGAATCAGTTACAAATGCCAGAGGCACTTGTTTAATTGATCAGCCCTCTTCCATTTCTAAGTGGTGATTGTGTCAAACCCACAAGTGAGAAGCGACAAGACTTCAGACTGTCAATACTTGTGACATCCCCTACCATTATCATGTTGTTTCAAGTTGGTAAGTGAACAGCTGGCTTTCAATGACTGACCTCCCTACAGAATAATTAGGAAGTCTGAAGGCTGAAACAGTGGGTTTTTTGACATTGAATTGCAAAACTCTTTAGTAAATGGCTTTTATCTGTCTATGTCATGATATACCCAGTTTCATAAAGGTCTTGTACATCATCTATGAAGTAGCTACTCCCGACCAGGCTCATTAGTGTAAGCCTCAGGATTTTAGATTAAATGTTGAAAAGGGTCAATGACTTAAGATGTTTTTTCTTTCAGAGAGGTTTGGTGGGATGAACTGAAAGAATCCATCATAAGTAAGTCTTGGAGAAAAACGTGAATGTCCTCGCTTGTCTACTTTATTGGACACTGGTTTAGGCAGAAAGCCCACAAGAACAATTGTAAATGGCACTAGCAACACCAATGTCATAGGTTTGATTCCCAAGGAACACACATACTGTACAGATAAAATGTATAGCTTGAATGCACTGTATGTCGATTTTTGCCTGCAAAAGCCAAAATGAAGAACTATAAAGGTGAAATAAAACTTGATTGATTGATAATCCTTTAATACAGAAATGAATCCTTATGATAACAGTGAAAATGTTCCAGAGCTGGCCACAATAGAGGGCACTTTTATCCTTCAAGTATTTGTGAGCGTCCCTATTAAGCGCTCTTCCTGGTCTGCTTAGCATCTCCCCTTTCAATGCCCAATACTCTGAGCCTGTGGCTTGGGCTCTGCTCACTACACAGTATGGTCCACAAAAATTATTACAGCAACTAGAGAGAGGAGCCTCTTTAAAAAGTGTTGAACACATACTGCATCCATGTGAGACCAGGAATGTGCTGCAACCGTTAGTGTGCAAACTGTTTGTTTGAAGCAGAGGTATGCCTGCGTGAGAAAGTGGAACAAGTGCAGGAAAATATGCAACATGAAAACCGTACTGTGTTACATGTTTAAATGTAGTACAGTTGTGTATACAGTTTCCTTATTTGTTAGTATTACTATATCTAGTACATTAGATGTGTCCAGTATTTTAGGCACTTCACACTGGATGGTTATAAGAGTCTCTTTCTGTGAAGCATCAGGCCTGGAAGATTAATGGAAATGAATGTGTTCCCAGTTCTTGGAAGCAGAAATACCCATGGAGACTTCTGTTCAGCGCACCTTGTTGATTTACGAGGAGGTCTTGAGGGGAGTTTCACTCTGTTAACAGCGTCGCTCATTATATATACAGTATCCACACGTCATAAACAATACCATCAATATTTACAAGCGCCTCAGACGAGTATGATCTCTCACTAGAAATGAGCATTTAAAGGAATAGTTTACCCCAAAAATGACAATTATGTTATCATTTACTCACCCTTATGTTGTTCCAAACAGCTTCCAAATTACTTTCTTTTGTGTAACACAAAATTAGTTATTTTAACAGAATGCCTAAGCTGCTCCTTTCTAAACAATGAAAGTGAATAGTGACCATGGCTGTCAAGCAAGATTTTTGGTGAATGCTATGATGCGGCTTCAAAACGACTACATTTATAATGTTTTTATTTTGCTTTCCTGCTCTCTTTCACTTTCGTTGTGTGGAAAAGAGCAGCTTGGAGATTCTATTAAACTTCTCCTTTGGTGAATGATGACAGAATTTTCTTTTTTTGGATGAAGTGTGAGAGATGAAATTTACTTGGAATGTTTGCTTCCCCAGGCATGAATATTATGTCTCTAAACATAATTGAACAACAACAGCATTTAGAAGTAATTTGGTGTTGACTGGAACAATGGGGCTGTTTGGCTGAAGTGTGGAGCACTTTTATGTCTATGGCCATATTTAAGCACTGAGCCAAAGTTAACTTGGGCCTGAAACTTAAGAGAGTAGAATGTCTGAAATTTTATAGGCATTGCATCATTGCAGCCTCTTCCCAGAAACAGCTGGGAAGTTATCCCTCTCATGTCTATCAGATATAGCAGTTACAGTATAGCACTGCTTGAAGAATTTACATAATTCAATATAATGGTTTTCTTCAATGGATTACGATTAAAATCATTAAACCATGGTTTCCACCTCAAAGTACCAGAGTTACTAATGTTAGAGATTATTATCAAATGCTATGGTTATCAAAAAAGGAAATTAAACCAAATTACGAAGTTTAATGGAGGAGAAAAGGAGCTCAATGGCCACTGCTAAGGCCATGAGAACTCACCTCATTGGCTACAACCAATAAAACCACATGCCTAATATTGTGTCGGTCCCACTTGTGCCGCTAAAACAGTGCCAACCTGCAGCTTAGAAAAGCATTCTGAGATTCTTCTCACCACAATTGTACAGAGCAGTTATCTGAGTTGCGTGTGAAAATTCCAAGAGATCAACAGATACAGAAATACTCAAACCAGTCCGTCTGGCACCAACAATAATCCATGCGATTATCTAATCAGCCAATCATGCGGCAGCAGTGCGATGCATAAAATCATGCAGATAGGGGTCAGGAGCTTCAGTTAATGATGTTCACATCAACCATCAGAACAGGGAAAAGATGTGATCTCAGTGATTTTGACGGTGGCATGATTGTTGGTGCCAGATGGGCTGGGTTGAGTATTTCTATAACTGCTGATCTCCTGGGATTTTCATGCACAACATTCTCTAGAATTTACTCCCGATGGTGCCAAAAACAAAAAAACATCCAGTGAGTGACATTTCTGTGGACGGAATTGCTTTGTTGATGAGAGAGGTCAGAGAAAGGCCAGACTGGTACAAACTGACAAAGTCTACAGTAACTCAGATTACCACTCTACAATTGTGGTGAGAAGAACAGCATCTCAGAATGCTATTTTGAGATGCAGGTTGATGCTGTTTTGGTGGCACGAGGGGGGCCTACACTATATTAGGCAGGTGGTTTTAATGTTGTGGCTGATCAGTGTAAATGTATTATGGTTTTACAGTAGCAACAATAACTCTAGTAACTGTGGTATTTTGGTACATATTTGTAAGGTTTATCAAAGTTGTCAAATGGCTGATCAAAGCAAGAAACCTGCAATAGAACTTTCCATCAAGATCTTTTAAACACCAGCCAATTGTTATTCATTCTTTTCACAAAAGTTAACATGGTCAGGAGACAGAAACGGCAATATGCATGCTTGGTTGCTTTGATGAAAGCCTGTTAGCATTAAGTGAAGTTAAGTGAAAGTGGTTTACATGCAAATGTGCCACAGACCTAGACTTTAAACTGAGGTACAAAAGTGAAGTTGTGGATACACAGCTGAGAATGCATATCAGGGCAGAAACCAAGCCAGAGGTCAAAGGAAGAGCTCAGAGACAGGATTGTGTCGAGGCACAGATCTGGGGAAGGCTACAAAAATGTTTGGCTGCATTGAAGGTTCCCAAGAGCACAGTGGCCTCCATAATTCTTAAATGGAAGAAGTTTGGAACAACCAAGATGCCGCCCAGCCAAACTGAGCAATTGGGGGAGAAGGGCCTTGGGTAAGAGAAGTGACCAAGAACCTATTGGTCACTGTGCTTGAGCTCCAGTGATCATGTGTGGAGATGGGAGAAACTTGCAGAAGGACAACCCTCACTGCAACACTCTACCGATCTGGGCTTAATGGCTGATTGGCCAGACAGAAGACTCTCCTCAATACAACAGACATAAAATGCACATTGCGGCACTCCCTATGGCCAGTCTGCCTCTGAGCTGAGCTATGCAACAGTCACATTGGAAGGTGATCAGTGTCATCTTCTATGCATGCTCAGCCATTAAATGGGTCTCTTCCCATAATTACTGCTGATCGCTTCACCTCTGACCCCCATAATTGCTTCCTATCAATGCCAACAGTTGACATGCCTAAAACCGAGGAACACAAGAAGGCAGTGAGGGCTGAAACAGACAGGCTTCCATTGATCCACTACAACAGCAAAAACACAATAATTGCACTTTTACCCTTAGGCTTTTGATTCCAGCTCTGGGGAGTGTATATGCTTCTAAAAGGGTGTATTCAAAGAATTTTTATATGATGATATAAAATTGATATAATAATTTGGATGGGTAAGAATTGACCAGAATGACAGTGTGTATGTACGTACTTGTCCCCAAAAGTAAGCTAAATCTGACAAGACCTCCCCTTAATCGTAAACATCTGGGCGATCCTTACATGGACATTCAATTCAGGAGTAAGGTTAATTATGTTTCTTAAATTCTTAAAAGGAAAAAAATAAGGTTAGTCTATAGTAATTATGAGACTTTTTGTTTATAAAAAAATATAGAATGGTCCCAATTAGCAGAGATGGGCAGTAACCCATTACATTTACTCTGTTACATATACTTGAGTATATTTTTGGAGAAAATTTACTTTTAAGAGTGATTAATAGTGGGTACTTCTTACTCTTACTCAAGTAAATTTCTAATGAAATTTTTTTACTTTTACTTCGTTACAATGGGCTAAATTCCTGTTATTACATTACTGGTTTTAATTAAATAAGTTTTAATAAATGCACAATATATTGAGTGGGACTTTTATGACGGCGGAACTTTACAGCTGAGCTTTGTCACTCGAGTTCATTACTTCAGCAGCAGTAGCAAGCGCTCAAAACAAACACTTTTTTCGTCAAGATATATCTTTTACACAAAGACAAGTGGATATTTCAAGATTTGCATTGCAGCTCCAACTAAAGAAAACTAATTGAGGTTTGGCGTTTATGATAATGTGAGCTTGTCTGTGTTGTGGTGACGGTCATTTTCAGGGTAATGCTGTAACTATGACCTCAGTTTTTAAGTATACATTTTTATACCAATGTTGAAATATATCAGTGCCTATTGTATAAATCCATGTTAAGTGTAAATGCCTTTTACTATGTCAATCGCGTGGATGCGTGATTACTGGAGCGCATCTCTCCACGTGCACACTGCACAGCAACTTTGTTTTTGACAGTTGTGGCGCATTTTTCTCTTAGACAACAGAGAACAATTTCTGAACTCAAATAAGCCTAACACACTTCCAAATAAAGAGATAAGGTGCAGTTTACCATTACTGTACAGAACTAATGATCAGATTCTTTCTACCCTGAACATTTTGTAACTACACTGAACTAAGAACATACAGGACTTTAAAACATTGTGAATTAGTCAATGTAGCCATTAATAAAAGCATGATCTTGCTTCTTTTTTCAGCATTATATATGATTGGGCCTGTGGAATATTGTTAACGTTTTTCACCGTAATAATTACTAGAAACTGGTTTCCAAACTTATCTTCTAATTGACAGATTCGTCCGAATCTGACAAGCGCCCTTAAAGTGAGAATTTATTCATAAATTCATGTTCTGTCATCTTTTTCCCACCTCACATTGTTTCAAACGTGTGGCTTTTTGTATTTTGCGGAAAAGATGACAGTCTCAGTCACCGTTTCCTTTTAAAATATGGAGGAAAAAACATACAGTGAAAGTAAATTCACATCTCCTTAATATGAAAGTAACTAGTTACTTGCTACTTTAGTATTCTTTTAATTGGATAGTTTTTACTCTTACTCAAGTGATTATTTTCATCGTTCTTCTATTTGAGTAATTATTTTTTTCAAGTAATTGTACTTTTACTTGAGTACAGATTTTGGTTACTCACCTCTGCCAATTAGATAAAGGAAACTCTGTGTGATGGTGAGTGAGTGAGTGAGTGAGTGAGTGAGAGAGAGAGAGAGAGAGAGAGAGAGAGAGAGAGAGAGAGAGAGAGAGAGAGAGAGAGAGAGAGAGAGATGAATGCTGTGATTTGTAGATACTACACTTAGAAAAGTATTTTCCACTACCAGTGAAACATAAAATTCTTGGATTAAATGCATGGTTAGTTTGTCTATTTTGCAAGGAAATAATTACCTTTTAATGTTATGGACTTGGGGAAAAGAGACATAAGGACATAATAAAAGGAGTAACCAAATTAAAGATAAAGGTCAAAGCAAAGCAGTGTCTTCTGGGCGTTATTGATGTGTGAATACATTAGGAATGTTCTTACAGTATAAAAGTTTACAACGAGGAAACTAAGAAACCATAGTTTGACTAATAATAAAACCATAACCAAAGTAACAGCACTCAATGGCCATAAAATACCTGATATTTTGATTTTACTGTTCATTTAACAGCAGGTCCTAATGTCATCTCCACACAGATGCTTTTACAAGCACTTTTTTTTCTCACTTCCAGTTCCCACAGGAACCATGCCATTATATAGAGCTTTACAATATTAATCAGAAGCTTATGGAATCGTTAGACAGAGGTAATGTATTACCAATTATTTATTAACAGTGGTTAGGGCACAGTCAGAGTTAAACTATCACAAGGTTCTCCACATCAGCCGGTTAATTGTAATTCCCACAGGAACTATGTGTACAGTGGAACTTGAGATCTGTATAGGGCAACCAGCACACTACCGCTTTGAAATGATGACTGGTACTATAATACAATCCAGTGGTTCTCAACTGGTGGGCTGCGACCCCAATCAAGGGGGCAAGGAAAAAAATTATGCTGAACGCAAATAATAAATGTCAACTAACCATTTACAAATCTATTTTTAGGGGTTATTCACACAAGACACGTTTTTGCGTCAATCTGCAAAGTTTTTTTGATTTTTTACAATCTCAAGCCATGAGCCCAATTTTTTAAGATGTTGTGTCAACTGCTGTCAAAAAACATCCACTTTTTAAACGCATCTTGAGACACCTGCATGCTAGAGCACATTCTGTGTGATCAGACCTTTAGTGAGTCAAATTTAGAAAATGAAGAGCAAATCTTGTGCACAAATAATAAAAAAAAGCTATTTATTTAGTGATATAATGATTAGCTTAGTGATTTAATTGTTTTAAATTATTTGGATAACGGATTAAATATTTCAACAATCTATTCAATAATTAATTTAAGATCTACAAATTGTACAGTGTTTTGGTGTAAATTCATCATGGAGATTTGACTAATTCGAATACTTAACCCAGTGTTTGTTCCTTGTGTAAGGGTGTTGTTTTATAATTTACAAAATGTCTATTCAGCCTATGTTAGTTATTTTGCATATTGTTGGGTAGATGCCGTTCATAGTAATATTGATACATTTCCATGTTTGATTTTAAAGACAATTCGTTGGATTGTCAATGTAAAATATGGGTCCTGAAGACAAACCAGTTGAAAGCCACTGATAAAAACCTTCTCAGATTTAACTAAAAGAATAAAACCATTCCCAAAATGTTATTTAATACAACAATAACACACATACATATTCAAATGTATAAAAAAGAAAGACATGGCACATCAAAGAAACCTTTTAGTGTTTTGTCCATTACTTTTTCACCCATTGGCCCCGATTCCCCACCACACTCTGGCCTCTTGGCAGGATTCAGATGAATTCTAACATCAGCTAATTAAACTGGGAATGTTATATATAGGAGCGTGGCCTCAATACAGCTGTTCCCTTTTTTTGAGTAGCAGTAGTGGAGGATGAAGTTGTCTTTAGGTACCCTCACTGTGGTGCTGACAAAGTCAAGCCTGTCTCTGGTTGGCTAAATGGCGTCTCTGTATATGCCGGGTTGCACAATGAAACCAGAATCTCCAGGCACGAAGCCAGAGCCACTGAAGTGGTCAGAGAAGAGGCTCCTAAATATACCCCTCAGTCCCTCTCGCTCCCCCTCTATATCCTTCTCCTCTTTTAATTCAATTTTTTTTTTTACCATCCTGACTTCTTATTCCTCATTCTCTGCTTCAAGCTTGTAAAACAAGATGTGTCATGAATTGCTCATTGTGCAGAAGTGAGTAGCTGAGACATATTAGTTGGCTTGGCATGCTGCAGTGGATAATGTGTCAAACGACTTTGACACAGACTACTAAGGAAGGAATAGTCCCCGCCCCCAAAAAAAATATGTCATAATTTACTCAACCATTCCATAGCTGTTAGATTTTCCTAATCAGAAAAAAAAGAGAGGTTTTAATAAATATTCCGGTCTGACTGTTGAAAATAATGGCCTCTGATAAAGTCACTCACAAAAGGAAAATCAGAGAAAAAGGAAAATTGTATCCTAACTGACTTAAAAATGTCATCTTAAGCACAGATGACTTCAAAGCTTAAATCATAAAAGTAGTCCATATGACTCATACATAATATTCCAAGTCTTCTGAAGGCATGTAATATCTGAAATTTAAGTAATTTTTCTTTGACAATTGTGACATCCGTTGCAAGTTCATGAGTGCTTAAAGGATCCTAAATCATCAAAAAGTAGTCCATGTGATTCCAAGGCATACAACATGTTTTAATAAGAAACAACTCCAAATGTAACATGCGCGCACCAAATAGACTATGTTTAGGATACTTTTGAGTTCTTTTTTTTTTTTTTTTACTAATTTGGGTTTGGAATGGCATTTGAAGTAAATTAGGACAGCACTTTCCATTTGGAAAAATCTGTGAACTATTCTGTTAAGCCTGGCTCGTCTTCTCTCCTTCTGTCAGCCTAGCACAATTCTGTGAGCACCAGACCAGCAGAAATGTGCAGAACATTGTAATGACAGATCTCATGTACTCCACCACAAGCTCCATAAGAGGAAGTAACAGGGATCCAAGGTGCTCTACAAACCAACGCAGAGCATCTTTAAAACCTGAGGCTATCTGTGTTTTACATAAGACAATCCAGGAGGATAGCACTAAGCCAAGCTGGATCATGAAATGTAATATATATATATATTAACATTTTTGATCCCCTTTTCTCCCAATTTGAAATGCCCAATTCTCAATCCGGGTGGCAGAAGACAAGTCTTAGTTGCCTCCCCTTCTGAGTCCATGCATCTTATCACGTGGCTTGACGAGCATGACACCACGGCATGTGGAGTTTCATGCTACTCTCCGCGATCCATGCACATCTTACCATGTGCCCCATTGAGAGCGAAAACCACTAATCGCGACCACGAGGAGAGTAGTATGAGTATTTATAAAGTAGTATTGTATTGTATTGTATAGTATTATATCATGCAGTTTATTATATAATATATATTTAAATATTTATTATTATTATATATAGTATTGAATCATGCCTCGCACTCCTGTTGAGCCATCATGCACTTTAGATCAAATCCATGTGCACACGACAAGGCTTTGGTGCCTATGAAAAGGAAGGTAATTCTGGTCCCATAAGTGAATGCTTCATGGGGTATGACAGAGCAGAGGTGCTCCTTTTTCTTTTCTTTTTATCAAAAGAGGCCCCGAGTGTCATGTCATGACAGAATGTTGAGAAACCTTATCACAGATCGAAAATTTAATTTTTATGACTCTCCAATGTGCTACAGGATCTTGAAAAAAGCCCACAAATGGTCTACCTCTTGTGCATTAGACTTTTTCAAACTTTGAAATGCCCAAAATAATGTATAATTTTACAAATGATTTATTATGTGCTAAAATGTGTAAAATATGCATAACTGGCTCTGTTCCAAAACCTATAGAGAGCTTCCTTCAAAGAAAGGAACTGATATGGTCCCTCTTAAGTGTCTGGTGTGGTAGGCTCTAAATCTACATACTGTAGCTAGCAACTCTGTACACCATTCAAATAGTGCTCCTCACGTGAAGAGCTTAAAATTGATTTCAAAACAGTTTAGTTTAAAAAATTTGCTAAGATACCATAACAATTACCATAAAAATACATCCAACTAAAATAAGAGAAAGGCATAATTTGCTGCCTTCCTTTTGGACAGCCTGATTCCATGAAAATTCTTTGACATGTTGACAAAATTATATTATGCGTGTTATTACCAGTATTGTCACAGTTCCAAGGTAAAATGTCCACTGTGTGCCGCAAAAAACGATTAAAATTTTCTCACAAACAGATAAGGTCAAGTTTTAGATCAACCACACCTACCTCGTTACCCTAAACCTTACAACTAAATCTAAACAATAGGGTCATAAAAAGCAAATATGAGACAAAAAACGCAATTGCTGAAGCAACCATGACACTTTCGGCTCATGTACCAAGTTATGTAATCTTCAGGACTCTTATTCTGGTCTTTTGCATTGCAAGTGCACCGCTTTATCAGTTGAGCAACCATGCAATCTGATCGCACTTGAACAAGCTTGTAACTGTAGTTGGTTGTAATGTAAACATGAAGCGGTCGGCTAAGGAACGTCACCTTGTACCAACACAAAGAGGCACCAAATCACTTTCCCGGATGGAATGACCTTCCCAATTCCATACGTGAAGCTGACTCACTCTTGTCAAAAAACGAATTATAACGCATCTTTTCCATGAGCACTTAACCAGTCATTTAAAAAAAAAAAAAATAACAAAAATTATTCTTGTTGCACATTAATCTGTTTTGAATACTATTCTGATGCTAGTGAAACTTTGTAGTATGGCACTTTTCGTACCACTGTCTCCTTAAGATGATTCGCTTATGTTTTTCTCTTTTGTATGTAGCTTTGGATAGAAATGTCTGCAAAATGAATAAATATAAATGTAAAATGCAAACATGTAATGTTTGATTCTGTCTGACATCTCCTTAATTGTGTTTCATTGAAGAAAGTCATACAGGTTTAGAATAACATGAGGGTGAATGATGAAAGAATTTCCAATAACAATAATAATAGTCTGTAATACATGTTATATGTGTATTATGTAATAGAATATTGAAGATTACACGCACATTGTTACATAAGAAAGTAACTAGTTACTCGCTACTTGAATATTCTTTTAATTGGATACTATTTTTACTCTTACTCAAGTAATTATTAACATCATTACTTTTACTTCTACTTGAGTACAGATTTTGGCTACTCTACCCACCTCTGCCAATTAGACAAACTGTGTGTATGTGTGTGTGTGTGTGTGTGTGAGTGTGTGAGAGAGAGAGAGAGAGAGAGAGAGAGAGAGAGAGAGAGCGATGTGATCTGTAGATACTACACATAGAAAAGTATTTTCCACCATCAGAGAAACATACAATTCTTGGATTAAATGTTAGTTTGTGTATTGTGCAAGGAAATCATTACCTTTTAAAGTTATGGAAAAAAAGGACATAATGAGTATTTGTATGAAAGGGAATAGAAGTCGTTGTTTAACCACCTCCAGTGTTCCTGTTTTGCGTTTATCAAAAGTAATTTAGCAAAAATGTAGTATAGTAAAGTGACTAAATGAGTTTTTTGAACAGCATTTGTGTGGGGAGCGAACCTATGATGCATTTAATTGCTACCTACCTAGTCAGCTTGCTAGATTTTGGGACAGAGCCATGGTCGCTAAAGGATCTCTTGAATGTTGATGCAACAGCTTCTAGTATCTCCTTACGATCCAAATTGAATCCGCTAGGCCTTTGCGCGTTCTGTGTGATCTATATCACCACTAACATTTGGAGACCTCACAACTCCTGCCAAGCTCTTGTATAAATCACCAACTCTGACATGTCTGTAGGTTTGATCCTTTACAGCCCTGGATGCTATAAAAACCTCCATTGTCTCCACATTTCCTTTGTTGTTGTAGTGTCTGGAGGCAGTTTGGGGAGATGTATGGAAAGGCTGACTGTTTGAGCCGCTCTGACAAACTAAGCCTGAAAGAGCATTTTGTGTCCAGGCAGAACAGAGAGGGGACACAAAGAGGCATTTAAACATGTCTAACATACTTACCCAAATTAGCAAGCCCCAGTCAGCCATGACAGGGTCCCATCTGACACATAATTATAAGAGTTACTGCAGTTGTCTTGGCATGAGTTCAACTTCTCAAATGGAGACAATATCCATCAAAACCAATGAAATCATCCTTCCACAAAGTGCATTATTCTCAACCAACCACATCATTTAGAGTCCCCTAAACAATGTTTACTTAAGGACGAGGGTAGTGCTATACGTTTCATGCTGTTTCTCCTGTCTGCTTTAGCTCAGACCACCATCCCACTGATGAGTGGCTGGGATTGCTGCAATTTTAGAGAAAGATGGATCTGTAAATTGAAGACTTTCTGGATAGCTGAGCCATGAAGTCATGAGATAAATGTTTACTCACATTCATTTCTTAACTTCCTAAATTGCAATAACATACATTTTTGGCAGACACAACAGTTCCTTTAGCCGGAACATGTTCTTGTGCAACAAAAAGCACTATGCGGTGCAACAAATATAACAGAATGCAGGTGTCTCAAGATGCGCTTTTAAAAGTTTAACTTCTTTGTAGCATAAAACGGTGTCTAAAAACACAGTGCTTCTACAGAAGACACATAAAAAAGCAAGATGTATCACAATGGTCAAAGATGTGTTTCTAGCAGGTTTACATATACAATTGAAAAAAATTTAAAACAGTGATGTCATGGTGTGAAAGGCCCCTAAGAATAATGTAAAATGTATATTTTTAGATATATAGTGGTGCTTTCATTTAGGATTTTTCTCATTTAAAGTTGAAGCGTGTAACTTTTTCTTTGTTAAAATTCTATCTACTAGAAAAATGCAGAGACAACTAAGTACAGACATTTGTAGGTTAATTTTCTTGCAAATTGTAAACACTGTGTCTTTGGTGCTATAAAAATTCCTCTGTTTGTTTTGAGCGATCCGCCCAGCCCGACACAACAACATTGACTCAACTATTGTGTGAGTTGGTGGGCGGGACTATCAGTCCTGATCTGTTTGATCAACAGCAAACGGAGGGCGTATTTGGAAGGCTATTTAAACACAATGTTTATTTATTTTTTATTCTTTTTGAAGGCACAAGTGGTGCAGAAATGACACACGTCTGCAGATAAAGATTTAACACAGATTTTTTTCATTACAAATTTTATTAGCAGCTCAACTTGAGTAAAAAGTTGAAAAATGAACATGAATTGAAGAATTGCTTAGTATTCGGTATGTGATGCTTTTGCTAGAATGCTCTTGATATAACATGAACTCCACAAGTTTGTCCAAAACCTGATGACTTATGTTATTCCAGCAAGATCTGCTAACGTTCCAAAAAGTACCTTGTGTGCTTCAATGGAACAAGTTAACATGGTCAATGTTTCTTCATTTTATATCATGAAGTTTCTTGGTTTAAGATTTTTCAAAATTTTACAATTTTGAAATTCTATTTTAAGGTTTAAATTTCACTTTGAATCCCATATTTTCAATGTGGGCTCAGACTTTAGGATTCTACTGTACTATATTCAGACAACAGTAGTACAGTTTTTGGACCACTGTAATGAAATCATTATACATTACCATAGGCTGTCCTCATGATCCAAACAATCTTAGTACATACAGCCAAAGGAACAAATGAACTGCAAATTTAACCAGAACTGCAAAGGCTCCAATTACACCCTATAATGGAACAAGCACAATGTGAGTGACAAAGCCTCTTTCCGCCCCTTGGAGAGACATCGTTGTATACACAGAGCCTGACACCACATGTGAAAGGATCTGACACCCTCATTCTTCGGCCTGCTTTAGAGCTGTAGGATGCAGTGGCATAAAAACATTCAGTTTTAAAGTAAGCTGTAATGGGCTTCCAAAGTCTACAAGAGAGATGAGAGCACACTTGCTTGGGTTTTGCGGAATTACTTATAGAGATATATGAAAGATGAATGACAGCAGCAGGAACCTGGCCTGGTAATGACCCTATGGATTTTTTCAGCTCTTTCCCTCTGACATAATGAGGTGGCGGGAGTCTCATTGCTCTTGCTGAATTGGAGCACTTCAAGAGCTATTTGTCAATGGCACACCCTGGGTAAACTTTTTTTTGAACACTCCTCTACCTGCCATGAAAGGACTTGTTCACTTATGTGGATTTACATAAGTAATACTGCCTTTCCTTTCACAATCTTTCACATGCTGAAATACAGAGCAGGCAATGCCATGCACATAATACTGTAGTGAAAGGAGAATGCATTCTTTCAAATCAGCCTCTTTCACGTGAAACAACTGCAGGGATGCGCTGGTGACATATAACACTATATGAATGCCCTTCATAAGGGTGTAAGTGGCAGGTCTATGCATGAGTAATATGAGGATACACTGGATGCCTGCCAAAGCAAATACGCTTGGAAAATATTCCAAACTGCTGTCTTAGGCATGTATTCTTTTTCTGAGAATGATTTTTCAACATGGAATGGACAGAGTGTGTTACGTGAAGTCCTTGCATGAAAATACTTGCTGCACAGGGCCTGTGGAAAAGAATACCAAAATTATAGTTTAAAATCCCTCCATTTGTTAAAAAAATAAAAAATAGCAAAGCAAAACTTGAGGTCACAGTGGAAGTGAATGGGGCCAATTTTTTAAGAGTTTAAAGGCAGAAAGGCTAGTTCCTGTCTACAAATAAACTCTAGGTAGTCAACGTTCAGTGGCTGTCTCTCCAAGACATGAACTAAACGATCATGAAGTCGCTGAAGAATATACTGCTTTAGATATTCCTAAATTATAAGAAGAGAAAGATGCATTTCAAATGTACAGACAATATATTTACACATTAAACAACAATGTTTCTAAATATCTGATGTTGTTTATCTTGATCGAACTACATTGCTTCAACGTAGTGGTTAACAGTAACTAGGCTACATGTTTTTAAATGTATTACTGTAAAAGCAAGTTCACACTGACCTAAAATACATCAATTTATAAAATAAGATTATTTAGAATTATAATTTCACAACACTCAAAATGTTACTTTAGTCTTGTACAGGTCTTTCTTTTTACTATCCTGATTGCAGTTTAATTTATAATTACTATAACTGTCCTGTTACAACTGTATAGTTTTCTAACTAGAAAAACTGTCTTGATTGAATGTGTAAACAATAAAACGTGTAAACTCAGACTTTTATGAAATAAACTAAACTCTTACCCGTGCTTCCCTGTTCTTTGTTCGCCATGCTGGATTACTGATGTAAAGGCTTCATTTCCATATTGCGCAAAAGGTGCGCAGAATCGTGCTCCTTGAATGCACTCTCAGTGGCTTATGATATGATTGGTTAAGCTCGCATCTGATTGGCTAAAGAGAACGACAGACCCAGAGGACAGACCCACGTGGGAAGAGAGCTCTGCCAGGAAACTCTCAAAAACACACACACACAAATCCGAGGGGATTCAAACGTGAATGACGATTTGCAAATTCAGATTCATGGATACACTTGTACATTTTAAACATTCGAAACTTTTTGCGACTAGTTGTATATCTATGAAGTATGTTTTGCATTTGTAAAATGTATTTTACGTATGCATACTTTTATTTTGCGCATGTGAATAGCTTTTTGTGAATATATATTTTTTTCATGGACGTGATTTTTTTTTTTTTTGTGTGAATGTGTGAATCATTTTTTGTGCGTGAATTATTAGTGAGATTGATTTGGCTCCATATATAATCAGTTGTTTATGGAACAACATGTGTATTATGTGAGCTGTAGAGTTGTTTAAATCATCGTTTTTACTGTCTTTTTAGGGTTTACATTCGTGAGTTGTAAAAATCGGATATTACTTCACACAGAAAATGTTAGTAAGTGATTTTTATCACACCAGAATCAGGTCAACCTGCACATTGTTTAAGTCTTGGGGCTGCACTTTTGAAAACTTTATTTTGACATTTACAGGTTGGGCCCATTTACTCCCATTGTAATTGCCTCACTGTAACCCAGATTTTTATTTGTATTTTTTTTTAAAGAAAATGAGGACAAGTTGAAATTCCTTTTGTGGTAATCAACATTATGCCACAAATGCTGTATTGAACCCGGAATATTCCTTTAATCCAATCTATTCTGAATGTTTTATTTAAAAAAAAAAAAAAAAAACACCTGACAGTGGTGATCTTTTTGCTAAATGATATTATGAAGCTCCTTACATGCATCACAGTCATTCTGAAGTGCAATGCCCACTTTGTTTTCCCAAACTTTAAAGGTTTAAAGGGGGGTGGCAGGAGGCTTCCTCCTTAAGCGTTTTGCCTAGTTGCCGCTGTTACTGTGTAATTATGCCACCTAATTCCCCTTTATATATATATATATATATAAAGATAACATTGTGTGAGGAACTGGGCAAAAATGTAAGTGTTACTGTACTGCCAATCTGCCATTTTATTACGATTTGTGTGAAAGAAAATAAAAGCAATTGTTGTTTTAGTGCCTCTAGTTTTCAGTTAAATAGTAAACTGCTGCGTTACGTACAATAAGCAATGTAAAATAATTTTTTGCAAAAAATTCAGGCAAAGTAAGGTGGTTCAATGACACCAAATTGGTCTCTTGATATCTTATGTAAGCACATCTTCAGTGCATATTCTAGGTATGGATATATGAACACTGTCACTCGCCATGCCCATTGATAAGCACATGTTGCATGGGGTGTATATACAGTACTGTGCAAAAGTTTTAGGCACTTGAGGATGTCTTCAAAAATTATGCCATAAATAGTTTTCATTTATCAATGAACATCATACAAATTCCAGTAAACATAAAAAAGCTAAATCAATATTTGGTAGGATGTACAAAGTTTCTTGGAGAATTCACCACAGTTCTTCTATCTATTTTGGCTGACTCAATTGCTTCGGTCTGTTCATGTAATCCCAGACTGACTCGATGTTCCGTGGGGGCAATGTCATCTCTTGCAGAGCACCCTGTTCATCTATTGTAATCTTTTCCAAGTAATTTTTGGGAGTCTAAAATGTATTTGTCCTATTGACACACTAAAGCTGAAGATATAAATAACCATCCTAAGACAAATGTTTTTGTGAAAGATCTTAAGTGCCTAAAACTTTTGCACAGTACTGTATATCTACATATCTCTGTATGCATGTATGTTGCTTGCAACTTTTGGTTGCATTATGCAGTGACAGTTAAGCCAATGACCCTGATTCAAAGAAAGCATAATCTTAGTGATTATTTATAAATATGTGTATGACAGGTGTAAGGGTATGTTATTCCTAGATCTCTCACCTGTTTGCCTTTTGAACTGATCAGGTGCAAACTAACCTGAATGCATAAGTATATATTAAAAAAAAAAACAGGGCCATTATTTATAGTAAGCAGGTGTTTTATGATGTACTGAAACCCTTTTCAATTCCCTTCCTTATCTGACAGCTCACACAGCCTCTTTATCTGCTAGCTGTCTGCAACAGAGCCACAAAAGCTGGTCCCTGTTTCTAGTTACAGTTTAGAGTTCTTTTAAACCTGGATATGGCTGTTCTTGTACACCAATAAAACCACTTGTCTCTCTCTATCCAGGTTTCACTCTCAAGCATTCGGTTGCTATTTATAAAGCAGATAAAGTGAGTGGATTAATTTGTTCTCACCTGAAATCAAGTCTAAGCACTGGCTGGTAAATTTGCAGATGTGAATTATTCAGAGCAATTGTGAAACAAAGAAATATTGTTATTGTGTTTTGTTCTGCCCATTCCATTTATATATTGATGTGCTAGAGATTTTGGCACATTATTCCTTCACTGTCCTATAATTGGTCACTTGGTGTCCCACATAATGCCCAAGAGGAATCTTAGGGAGTGCAGCCAAACACTTGGTGTTATTTTCTGCCGCATACAGCACTGGGGTGTAAAGTAATGAATTACAAATACTCACGTTACTGTAATTAACTACTTTTTCCCAAGAATTGTACTTTAAGTAGTTTAAAATTGTACACTTTTACTTGAGTATATTTTAAGTGCTGTAACTGTACTTTTTCTGCACTATTTTCCCACCATCTGTGTTCACTACTTCCCTGTCCTGATTTTCTTTTTTCCGCAGTGAAAAAGGCCAATTGCGTGATCGTGTCATGTGAGTTTAACTTGCTCAAGCCAGATATCAGCATTAATCCTGCCTCTAATTTGAAGAAGCATATCGAGGTGAATTTCATATTTCTGGTTACTAGATTTTGTGCATCTATAACGTAGCCTGTAATTTAACTATCACTGAGCTTATTGGGCTCCTGTGAGAGATAAATGCAATGGTATAAATAGGGCTGGTCAATAAAATGATATGTATATCGGAAAAAAAGTGAGATGTCCTCGATCAAACTTTTGAGTAGTTTTCTATATTTAGCCTATGTTTTACATCTAGAACAGGGGTGTTCATTCAATCACGATAGCAAGAGCACCACTGGTTGGTTGATCTAGATGAAATTTTAAATATTTACTTTTTATTTCCTGACGTCTGTAGCTGCGCACTGTTTGACAGGGGGCTAATGTTTGAGCGCTAATGCGGTTACGTGCCTAAAAGTGAAATTACTATTATTATCTAAAGTGAATTTACAGTGAATAACTGTGGGATAAAAAGCATAAATGCATCAAAATGTTGGACTTGAAGTGTGCATGTAACTGAATTGAGCACTGTCTAGTAGGCTATGACATATGTTCAAGTCTATTAATCAAACAACAATAACAAGGAAACGAGAAAACCACTCACTAATTCTGGCTGAATAACTTGAGTAGCTTTAAAAGTATTAATGTAATAGAAAAAAACAGTGACATTTTAATAACAAATATATTTTTTGAAAACATTTTTCGTTTTTTAATAATAATAACCCCTGAAGTGTGTTAATTTGTTGAATAAATTACCAGGAAAGTAGAGATGATAAAATAATTTAGCCTTTATAAAGATAGAAAAGTGTAAACATTTGTAGAACAATATTTCAGCAGAACATTCCACCAGTCACAAACTTCAGAAAATTGTGCATCATGCATTAGAATGAGAACACAACTATTTCTTGGCTTAAAAGATACAAGAACTAAATCAATGTGGAACATTGTATCTCAAAAGGAGGAAAATGTGCCCTCCCATGTGCTACTTAAAGAAATATTTCACTCAAAAATTTTAATTCTCTCATCATTTACACACTCTCATACCATCCCAGATGCGTATGACTTTCTTTCTTCTGCAGATTTTTAGAAGGATATTTCAGCTCTGTAGGTCCGTTCAATGTAAGTGAAGGGGTGCCAAAATGTAGATGCTCCAAAAAGCACATAAAAGCATCCATGACTTCAGAATTGATATGACAGGTGTGGGTGAGAAAAAGATCCTAACAAAAAGATAGGTGGGCATACGGAGTATGCCTACATATGCCCTAAACTACACTACTGTGTTTCCCTCAAATAGGAGATTAAGTTTTGTTTAGGAGTCATAGATGTAATTGAAAGCCATATGCCTTGATATGGTACATCTAGGTTGAAAAACTCAAGTTGATAATATTTTGAACCAAACACAGGAACATTAAATTGAAAGTTTTTGTTCCACAAACACACACACACACACACACGCCAACAGCTTGGCCTCTGTTAGCGGCTGGCACAGATTCATAAACAGCTGGTGAGTGCAGTAAACTGGGCTGGGCACATGGTTTTTACACCTTAAATACGCTCTTCATAAATTAAAGGGCCCTGGCTTTCCACTCTTTCAACAAAGATGAAGAGAGCAAAGAAAACAAATGAGACAGCCTCATTCTCCTGGCAATGTGCCAAGCCAACCTTGTCACCGGCCTGGCTGGGCATTGCCATGGTGAGCACAATCCCAGTTAGCCAGAAGAGCAGCTGGTAAATAGGAAGCAGATTAGGCAAACAGACCATCAGAGAATCAAGCACTGTGTGCCTGCTGCAAAGAATGAATGAAGGACAATCTGCCAAAGCCAGAGAACAGGGATAAAAACAACTTTCATTCATGCTCAGAGCTGTCCTGTGCTGCTGCTGCTGAGGGTAGGGAAGAGGTTTAGCGGCAAATCAGGCATATATTTTTTTTATTTTATTTTATTCTGTTCATTACACAAATTGATAACATTTCTTCAGAAGACTTGGAATATAGTGCATGAGTTTTAATTACTTTTACTGTGGTTTTATGGTGTTTTTTTATTGTCCTTTTTTACAGACTTTACAGAACAATGTCACAACTAGTTTTCATTATATGGCAAATAGACACCGACATTAGGGTGAGTATATAATTTTCAATTATTCCTATAAACAACTCCACTTTATTTAGTGGAGTTGATTTCTTTAACTATTCATTTTAGTGAGTCTAAAATGAATAGTTACTCAGTATTAACTTCTTGTTTATAGAACTGTTGTATAGAAGAATATCAAAAAAGCCATAGTCCCAAATCAGAATCATGCTGACATTTAGCACAACTGCATTCTTGTTGTTGTGATATTGCTTAAATATATTTCATTGTTTGCTTTATTTAGAACGTTTAATCAAGATGAAAGTGAATCTTGTTTAATCTGTGGCCATTATAAAAGTTATGGGAACACAATTCCTTCATTAGAATCTAGTCTGAAATGGACAAATAAGCTGAAAACATGAAAATTATTTAGTTGTGCCTAAAAAATACTTTTTGTCCTTCAGGGGCTCCTTCTCATTGTAAATGAAAGAAGAGGCCATGTCTGCATTCAGCTTTACTGAAGATAAGACTCCTTTTGTTCATAAGGAAAATCTTCTCCCGTTGGGGCTTGAGTGTGTAAAAAACTAATTGAGGGTCAACTCAGAGTGTCATCTGAGAGGGAATAAACATTGAGCACATGCACCACTAATCCCTTAAGTGCCCCATAAGTTTCTGCGTTCGAAATCAACAGTTAAAAATATGCCATTGTTGAATGACTGCTGTGTGTTGATCAATGAATTGCACCCTCAGTAAACACTCTGTCTGCATGGAGTATCATGTGGCTAGTCTGTTCATTTCAAGAGAAAGATTGCACAGACCCGTCTTTATGGGTTTTGACTGAGTTTATAAAGACACAAGATTCAGACAAGAAGACCCCATTGACACCATCACAAGCTACTATGCCCACAATACAGATGGTCTTCACAGTAGATTAACAGAGCATTCCAGACCTTTACATCTCCAATCATACAACTAAGACTGCTGCAAGGCATTTACTGAATGAACAGTGCTATTATATGGAAGGAAATAATGCTCTCTAATTACATGAAAAACATAAATGTGGTACTGGTGTTGTGTTTGGCATAATATATAATAATGTAAAATAAGAAGCTGATTAATAGTGCAGCAGCTTGCTACAGCAAGAATCATTATTACTTCTGCTCATACCCCTAATTATAAGTTTTAAACTTCTGTGCATAACTCGCAATGCACTGTTTGTGCTACAGACATGAATGATACTGCAAATCATGGTGTATGTTTTTACGATGTATGATGAAACAGGCCAAATCATTTCATAGACTTAATGTAGCTTGAAAGAGGGACCCAAGCAATATAGAGACCAGAATATTATATAGACTTTGGTGGTCGGCTCTTTTAAATTGAGCCAGTAAACAACATCACAACCACATGACAACACCCAGTCAACAACCCATTACATCCTCGCAACAAGCTTTGCATAGGCAAGCACCACTCACTTTCTTCAGAAAATGTAAAAAATCTTTCTGAAACATAATTCAAACAAGGGAATCCAGTCAGATGTCATGCTTTACTCAGCCTTGAAAAAGAGCTAGAATTACAGATCAGACATTAATTTAGAATAATATTAGTACTGTTAGGATGGGTGTTGAAGCAGGACAAGACGGACAAGAGGTGCGGATCCAAATGTGGTTTTATTGGGATAAACACATAAGAAATCAAAGGTAAACACAAATGAAAGTCCACGATGGGAAAACAGGAAACTAAAACACAATGAACCAGATTAAACACGAGGAAACAAGACTCAAACAAAACTAAGAACTCGGGTAAGGGACACAGACCAGGCTAGACGACATTCAAGAAACGAACAACAATCGACAGAGACTACACAAAGAACCGGGTGTAAATACACAGACAAAGTGGAGACTGAACGAGACACAGGTGGAAACAATGATGAGTGCAGGCAGTGAGGGAGGCCGGGAATTGTGGGAAATGTAGTTTAACACACGGACAGTGAGACTCAGGGCGGACAACAGGGAAAACGTGACATGGACCGGGATCGGTGACGGGTGAGATGAAAAATACGGAGCGGACAACAAGGAAACGTGAAAAAATCGTGATAGTGAAACCGAGAACAAAAGGCAGACAACACAGGAACGTAACATAACCCCCCCTAAAAGGACCAGATTCCAGACGGTCCTACCGCAAACAGAAACCCCACAAAGAAGAACAAAAACAAAAGATCCAAGGAGTGAGGGGGTAGACCCGGGGGAACACAGACAGAGAAAAGGGAGCACAAGGGGCACAGAGACAGACCAAGGGGGCACAAGGGGCAATTAGGCAGTCCACGGGGTCACAAAGGGAAATGAGACAGACCACGGGGGCACAAGGGGCAATTAGGCAGTCCATGGGGGCACAAGGGGCAATTAGGCAGTCTACGGGGGCACAAGGGGCAATTAGGCAGTCCATGGGGGCACAAGGGGCAATTAGGCAGTCCACGGGGGCACAAAGGGACAGGTTTAGGAGGCCAGGGAGGTATCGACCGGGCAGGGACAGGTTTAGGTGGTCTGGGAGGTGTTGACCGGGCCTGGACAGGTTTAGATGGCCCGGGGGCTGGCCATAAGGCAAGGGCCGGTTCAGGGGGCCTGGGAGAAGGCCACAGGACAGAGGCCGGATTTGGTGGCCTGGGAGATGACCGTGGGCCAAGGGCCGGTTCAGGGGACCTGGGAGGTGGCCACGGGACAGAGGCCGGTTTAGGTGGCCTGGGAGGTGGCCACGGGACAGAGGCCGGTTTAGGTGGCCTAGGAGATGGCTGTGGGGCAAGGACCGGTTCAGGGGGCCTGGGAGGAGGAGTGGCCACTGGGGAGGCCGGCGGAGCCGGGTGAGGCGGAGCCAAGGAGGACCTCTGAGGCGGAGCCGAGGAAGGTTCAGGAGGTGGAGCCGAGGAAGGCTCATGAGATGGAGCTGAGGGCGGTGGCGCCATAGGCAGCTCTAGAGGCGAAGGCCTGGAAGGCTCTGGAGGCAGAGCCAAGGGAGGCTCAGGAGATGGAGCCGTAGGAGGCTCAGGGGGCGGAGCCGTAGGAGGCTTGAGAAGCGGAGCCGTAGGAGGCTTGAGAGGCGGAGCCGTAGAAGGCTCGAGGGGCGGAGCTCTAGTAGGCTCTGGAGTATCTGGGAGCAGGGCCGTAGGAGGCTCTGGGGGCGGAGCCGTAGGAGGCTCAGAAGGCAGAGCCATAGGAGGCTCAGAAGGCGGAGCCGTAGGAGGCTCGGGAGTCTCTGGGAGAGGAGCCGTAGCAGGCTCGAGAGGTGGAGCCATAGGAAGCTCTGGAGTCTCTGGGAGCAGAGCCGTAGGAGGCTCGGGAGGGGGAGCCGTAGGAGACCTGGAAGGCTCGGGAGGCGGAGCCGTAGGAGGCTCGGGAAACGGAGCCGTAGGAGGCTCGGGAAACGGAGCCGTGGAAGACTCGAGAGGCTCTGGAGGCGGAGCCCTGGAAGGCTCGAGAGGCTCGAGAGGCAGAGCCCTGGAAGGCTCAAGAGGCTCGAGAGGCGGAGCCCTGGAAGGCTCGAGGGGCGGAGCCCTGGAAGACTCGAGTGAATTGAGGGGCGGTGCCCTGGAAGGCTCGAGGGACTTGAGGGGCGGAGCCCTAGAAGGCTCGAGAGACTTGAGATGCGGAGCCCTAGAAGGCTCGAGAGGCTTGAGAGGCGGAGCCCTGGAAGGCTCGAGAGGCTTGAGGGACGGAGCCCTGGAAGGCTCGAGAGACTTGAGAGGCGGAGCCCTAGAAGGCTCGAGAGACTTGAGAGGCGGAGCCCTAGAAGGCTCGAGAGGATTGAGAGGCGGAGCTCTGGAAAGCTCGGAAGGCGGAGCTTTGGAAAGCTCGGGAATCTCGGAAGGCGGCGCTCTGGGATGCTCGGGGAACTCGGAAGGCGGAGCTCTGGAAAGCTCTGGGAACTCGGAAGGCGAAGCTCTGGAAAGCTCTGGAAACTCAGAAGGCGGAGCTCTGGAAAGCTCGGAAGGCGGAGCTCTGGAAAGCTCGGGAATCTCGGAAGGCGGCGCTCTGGGACGCTCGGGGAACTCGGAAGGCAGAGCTCTAGAAAGCTCTGGGAACTCGGAAGGCGAAGCTCTGGAAAGCTTGGGAAACTCGGAAGGCGGAGCTCTGGAAATCTCAGAAGGCGGAGCTCTGAAAAGCTCGGAAGGCGGAGCTCTGGAAAGCTCGGGAATTTCGGAAGGCAGAGCTTTGGAAAGCTCAGGGAACTCGGAAGGCGGAGCTCTGGAAAGCTCGGAAGGCGGAGCTCTGGAAAGCTTGGAGGGCGGAGCTCTGGAAAGCTTGGAGGGCGGAGCTCTGGAAAGCGGAGCTCTGGTAAGCTCGGGGGGTGCTGGCTCTCGGATGGTCGTGGCTACTGGCGCTGGCTCTTGGATGGTCGAGGCTACAGGCGCTGGTTCAGGGACGGTCGAGGCTACAGGCGCTGGCTCAGGAACAGTCGAGGCTACAGGCGCTGGCTCACGGACATCTGAGGCTACAGGCACTGGCTCACGGACATCTGAGGCTACAGGCACTGGCTCAGGGATGGTAGAGGCTACAGGCACTGGCTCATTGATGTTTGAGGCTATCGGCACTGGCTTGCTGACGACTGAGGCTACAGGCGCTGGCTCGGGGACGGTCGAGGGCTCAGGCTCGCTCACAATGACATGCGTGGGCTCTGGCTCGCGCATCGTGGCTGACGAGGACTCAGGCTCGCTCAAAGTGACATGCGTGGGCTTGGGCTCGCTGACCGTGGCTGACGTGGGCACAGGCTCGCTCACCGGGGCAGGCGTGGGCTCTGGCTCGCAGACCGGGGCAGGCGTGTGCCGGAAGGCGGAAGCCCGTCTTCTCACCCTCCTCCGGGCTGACGAAGTGGGCCGCGCTGTCTCGTGGAAGGTGACTGGCGTGAGGGTCGGTTCGCTGACAGGTGGGGCTGGTGTTACTGGGGCCGCCGGAGGTGGTTGAAGGGACTCCACTGTGGATGGCGAGGTAAGGTCCTTTTCGGGCAACGCCCACGGTTAACGGTGAGCCGCAGACCCGCAAAGTCATCTCCACGAAGCTCCAGAGAGTGTACTCGTGCGTTGCTGGTGGCAACCGTTCCCTCAATGAGGCGTTCAGGTTGCCCCTGAAGTAGACCACCAGGGCAGAGTCCGGGAAGTCTGAGACGCAAGCCAGCTTGAGGAAGTCGCCTATGTGGTTCAACGCCAGTCGGTCCCCTTGCTTAAGACAAAGTAGCCGATAGTTGGCCTGTTGGACCGCTGGATCCATTCTTTGGTCGATTGTTCTGTTAGGATGGGTGTTGAAGCAGGACAAGACGGACAAGAGGTGCGGATCCAAATGCGGTTTTATTGGGATAAACACATAAGAAATCAAAGGAAAACACAAATGAAAGTCCACGATGGGAAAACAGGAAACTAAAACACAATGAAACAGATTAAACACGAGGAAACAAAACTCAAAACAAAACTAAGAACTCTGGTAAGGGACACAGACCAGGCTAGACGCCATTCAAGAAACGAACAACAATCGACAGAGACTACACAAAGAACCGGGGTGTAAATACACAGACAAAGTGGAGACTGAACGAGACACAGGTGGAAACAATGATGAGTGCAGGCAGCGAGGGAGGCCGGTAATTGTGGGAAATGTAGTTTAACACACGGACAGTGTGACTCAGGGCGGACAACAGGGAAAACGTGACATGGACCGGGATCAGTGACGGGTGAGATGAAAAATACGGAGCGGACAACAAGGAAACGTGAAATAATCGTGATAGTGAAACCGAGAACAAAGGGCAGACAACACAGGAACGTAACAAGTACTTAATAAACCAACATCTAAAACCCTTAATAAATGTATACTTGATGTAATGTTTATTTAAAAAGCATAACTGCATGTTAACTTGAGAACGTGAATTAAAAACGCCTACATTTTGGAAGCAAGTGTCCACGACCACTTGAGTCCTCTGGTGGAGGATTCCTGTCTCAGCTCTACAGGGAAGGGAGAGATTTTATCTGTCAGTACTTTCTGTGTTGTGATGTTTGATTGATGACAAGCCAGCCCAGATAATCGCAGCTTCTGCATAGGGCTGCAGCTTCTTCACAATACCAAAAGACAACACCTTACTGAGCAAAATCAGGGAAAAGGCTATGAGGGATTACAATGATGTTTAAAACAATGTGAAATGCATTAAACAAAAGTGCTGAGAGCCCAAAGGTGGTTTACTTTCCTATACTATACTGAAAACTATTTTATTATCATTGATAATATTGTAAGGAGTTCAATGGAAAGGAGGAAGTGAGTACCGGCTTGGCACTTGACACAGTTTAATAATAAACTGAACCAAAAACACACAAACATAAACACACAGAGCCTGTAATTCTCTCTCTCTTGAACCGTCGTCACCGGTCGCCTTTATCCCTCACGCACCCCATCAGGCTGATTGGGGACCGGGCGTGCATTGTTCCAGCCCGGCGACCTGTGGGGACACTCCTCCGCCCAGGCAGTCTTGGAGTCACTTCCCTCCTCCCCTCGCGGACACCGGTCTTCTTGACCCCTCTCCTTTTCTGGGGGACGGCAGAGCACTCTTCCACCCCTGGCAGCGTCTCCTTCGCTCCACGCGGTCAAGGAGTCCAGTCCCGCCTCGCCTCGCGGACGGCGGCCGTACTCCACGTCCGGGAAGTCGGGCTACTCCGTCCCCCGGCGGATGGCAGCGGCACTCCTCTGGGTGCACGGCAGAGTCGAGGACTCCGCGAAAGGGCATCCCTCCTCCTTCCCGTGTTTCGGCACCAGTGTAAGGAGTTCAATGGAAAGGAGGAGGCGAGAACCGGCTTGGCAATATAAATAGTTATAAATATAATATAGTTTTAATAATAAACTGAACGAAATAAAACACACAGAGCAGCTGCCTGTAATTCTCTCTCTCGAACGGTCATCCATCGCATGCCCCCATCATTCTGATTGGGGACTAGGTATGCGTTGTTCCAGCCTGGCCTCGCCCTCCTCCGCTGTACAAAGATATTTAAACTGCAGTCCCTTTTTTGCATTTATAATGATTGGACAGCTGTCCGGTCATGAATGGCTAAGTTTAAATGCCCTCCAGACGCGTTCGAGCGAGATGGCAATCTGATCTCTCAAAAGACCTCAGGACTCGGTTAGACATACATACAAGACATGACTCAACCAAGTGTAAACACATCTGGTTGTTCAGGCCATATACAGTGTGTAAACTTCAGTCCTTTAGTAAAATACTTCAGTTTGGGAGCCCGCAAATCCACGCATGAAAGTTTTGAGCCGCAATCGTTAAAGCAATGTCAGCCACCTTCTGTGTATAGTCTTCATGAGCTATGTTAAGTGAAGTAAAATGTTGATGCCAGGCATTAGCATCATCATTTAAGTGAAATCTGTTATACTGTGTTTGCAGAGCATGAATGGAAATAGTAGATCAGATTTGTATGTGTTTTGTGGAAGCAAATTTATGTGGCCAAGTGTACAGTACATGGAACGTGCCTATCAATCTGACCAATCGAGACACATTTAGTCACTAAAGGCTGATACTTTATGCTTAAGGGTGTGACAATTCACTCTGACAATGATTCGATTCCATTACGATTCTCTACCTAATGATTACGATACACTGGGATACTTGTGAAATCTGAAACCAGTAATTACAGATGAAATGTCATGTGTAGGCAGATACGATCCAGGTTTTAATCGAGAAGGGTCATAGAATAAAAAATGGTCTCTTAGTAGCATGTAAAGGTAACACAGGATATGTGATAACCGTGAGTTCCCTATTCATTTTGGGATAAAAGTCAGGGAATGTGTGCAGAATTTCAGTGCCTCTGTGTGACTGAATATCACATTCCATTTGGAATTTCATCTCATGGGACCCAAAGTAAGGAGTGTTTCCATAATGAGGGGCAGTTATAGGATGGGATGGGTCTGGACATGCCTTTGGATCAGTGCAGGATAACTGATGAGCACAGCATTCTAACAGAGACGTATGTGACATGGGGGTGGGAGCAAGCACTAATCCTGCTATTGTCATGCTATGGCTGGCTGAATGTGCTCAGCAGAAATGTCACCTTAGATATGACTGTGAGGTTTTTTTTTCTTCAAATACTCTGTTCAATGTTTAATGAGTGTTCATTCTCTTTATAGTAACAACCCCCCCAGCCTCCCCCAATATTTGCAACAACAACTGTGAGAGGATGAGTTCAAAAGGCTGTTGCATAATTGATGTTAATACGTGGACTATGTGAGATTATATTAAAGAAGAAAATGTCTAGGTTACGTATGTAACCTCCATTCCCTGATGGAGGGAACGAGGTGTTGTGTCAAAGAAGCGACACTAGGGGTCTCTCTTGAGCGCTGAATATGCCTCTGATCTATGAAAAAAGGCCAATGAGAAGTAGGCAGACAGTATTTGCATACCCCGCCCCTGGACATATGGGTATAAAAGCAGGGTAATACGTCGAGTTCATTCAGGATTTTTCGGAGAAGCCAGAAATGGTCCGGCCACCACAGTGGCTTGGCTCAGTGATGCACTGACCTAACTGCGCACCTCTGTGGGTCTTCAGCCTGGGAAGTGCACCAATTCGCAAACAAGCGCCACTTCATGGCGTAAAGTTGCCTGGTAGAGGGGGCTCTGAATTGGTTGATCGTGTCCAGCTAGATCTTAAAAGAGAAAAAGAGTAGCGATTTCCGCGGGCAGGAATTTGGCATGCTAGCTGTGTACTGCGGTAAAGCGGATGCCCGTGAAAGGGGGAGGAGGCCTGGCAAACTGAATTGCATAACGAGTCGGATGGTCCGGGCCAGCCAGCGTGAGGGGTTGGGAAGTGAAAGCCACGCATCCAAGCTCCGTGCTATGGGCACCAAGGGGACGATTATTTTTGACATACCCGGCGGGGCTTTGCAGTAGGGCGGAACAGGTAGTACCTTGCTCTGCACTCCCGGCAGGGGGCGGGTTAGTGACTGACGAGGAGGTCCGGTAGAGGCGTCCTCTGGACTCGTCAGAACCGGCTGGCCGGGGAACAGTTGTGGGGCTGAGGGCGGAGGCCAGACTGTCGAGGTGTGGTGGCAGAGTGCCGTGAGAATGGCATTTGCGGACCAGGTGACCCAGAGACAAAGGAAATAGCTCTTTTACTGAAAATGTGGGTAACGCAGCCCCGTCTAGCACACCCTGGATTCAAACTTACGACTCCAGAGGTGGTAGTCAGCGTCTTTACTCACTGAGCTAGCAAGCAGCTTTGCCCCCCCCTGTTTTTTTTTTTTTTTTTATAAATGATGGTCAAGTTGAAAATATTTTGTTATGGTATTTAACATTGTGCCACAAATGCTGTTGATTGAGCTAAACTGTATTGAACAAGAAACAACTATTTTAAGACAACTAATCTGAATATTGGGGGAGATTAGACAAAAAAAGCAATCCGCTTACAATTACTACTGCATTAGACGTTATGAGAAGTTACATCATCTCGCACATCTGTCATCAAAACTGTTTCTGTAACTCAATTGGTATATGACGGTACTACGATGGTAACGTCATAGGTTTGATTCCCAGGGAACACACATGGTGATAAAAATATATAGCTTGAATAAACTAAGTCACTTTGGATAAAAGCATCTGCCAATGTATAAATGTAAACCGGACTACCTATCTGCCAAGTGGATATTCAAACTTTCACTAAAAAGTTCAGGAAAATTCCCCATCTACATTCACTGTGCATTATTTAAAGTCTAACAGAGTAAATCTATTGCATGCGCTCTGGGTGGAATGCACAACTGTCTTTCAGTATGCAGGCAACAATTTAACCTTGGCCACAGATTCATTGTAACTAAACACATTGTCAAGGACAGTATGAAGCAACAGTATCCTTTCATGGCCAAATTCAAGGCAATCCAAGCTCAACAGCAAATGCAAATATGCATTCATTATATTATAATAACACCATTATCACTAAGTATCCATGCTTCAATCATTTATTATTTGGAAAATTCCCTTCTAGACAACATCACAGGGTGCAACAAGCAGATCTATTCTCGTCTTTGTTTTACAACTTTCTTAGGGCAAAACAAAAAAACAAAACACATTTTTCCCTTCTCACTAAATTGGCTGCATAATTCAAAGCATACACTTTTCCTGGTCATATATCATCTAGCTCTACTGCTGCTATGTTTTTATTCCACTGTAGGGTTATATAATGTGAGTGAGGGCCTCTGGGTTTGGCTGGTGTCCAGTCCCACACAAGCTTCACTATGGTGCTTTCTTCTTCCTCCCTCCAGCTGCCTTTATCACCCAGCAGCTGACTCCCTCACATGCCTCTCTGCTCCTAATAAGCTCTTTTTGGATAAGAGTTGTGCCTCTTTCTTGTTTTCTTTCATTCTTTCCCCATCTCTCTCTCCAACTGCCCCCAAGCCATTTGTTATCCTTGCCTTGGCTGCAGGACAGGACAAGTCCAGATGACAAGCACCTGCTTAGTGGGCATGAACAGGACAGCTTTAGAAACGGAGTACTAACGTCTTTGTAAACAGGCTAAATCTCAATCCAAGTGGACATAGAGGGCTTTTTGATAAACAGGGAACAACAGTTTTTCATCAGCTGAACTAAGTTGATCAGTCCAACTGCAGTAAACACTAGAAAAGTGTGTTTATTGGATGCCCACTGAACACACTATCCTTTACAGGAACTGCCAATCTGAAACCTAATCATGTGCAGTGAATTGGCACAGAACAATCTTTTGCTCAGGCCCAGATGTTTACGTGCAGTTATACCAATTTTATCCAGTGGGCTAATTAAAACCTGGCCTCAACAAAGCATTGAAATCATTAGACTATGGCTGGAACCAAAGTTCTGAGCTGTTGAAATTTTATCTTCTAGACCAGTAATCCTACCTGCATCACAAAAACTCTTCTGGTTCAGTCTACTTAAGTAAGATTTAGAGGTTCCATTTTCCCACTAAGATTATATTTTTCCTCTACTGACAGATAGGTTTAGAGTTGGGGTTTAGGGTTATAGTTAATAATCAAAATGTAAATAATAAAAAGTTAAAAATTTTAATCTAAAACGCTTTACAATTCGCTTTTGGTGCCCTTCTGTGGGCATTTCACCCAACAGTATACCAGTATACCAACAGACTCATGCAAGCCATTCATGCATCACAAGCTGGCAGTGCTTCACTTTCGGTGAATCGCGTGAGCAAACACGCCGCTTTGCTTTGGTCAGTCTGCGCGGATGAGAGCCTACATTCAGAATTTAATTTCTTTCTTTTTGCTTTCAGAACAACACGTGATGCAATAAGGAAAACACCACTATTAATCATTGAGGACTCCAACCCAGCATACAGGTACACCCTCCACAATGGTCATTAAAAATTACATTAAACGATTAAAAGAGAAAACATAAACCCACATTGTGTGGTTCAAAAATCTGAGTCTAGAGTAAACCCGGAATAAAGTTTTAGGCTTTTGCAGTTGAGATTCACCAAAAAGGGCTAAATAGTTGATCGCCTTATGACGCGCAAAGGCTTGCCTGTGCAGTCTCGACACACTTTAACAGTGTTTAGCCTCACATTCAGCTGATGAAAACACATTACATGCGTAATCATGGGGAAGGATTGCATCAAGGTTTAATTTGGAATGCAGGGGCAAAAAACTTCATATAAATAAAATAACCTGCTCCTCTCTCACTGTTGCTTGTGTGTTAGTGATTACAACGACATTATATAAGAAATATTTAAGGTTCCACACATTTTTGTGATCAGTAATTAAATAAGCAAATTTGTCATAAAAACTGTTAACTCATTTTGTACAAAAGGACATGTTCTCTTTCATTAAAGCACTTTCACAAGATGCTCTGTAAAAGAATTCACATGCAGGATAATGATTATATCATAATCTTAACATGTTTGCACACATTTTTCACTCAGACGGTTATGCTGATAATATCATTAAAAATAAACGATTTAATTAGAAATTAGAAATGCAAAATAGAAAATTTTTCACAAGTGGACTCAAACTTCGGAAAATCACATACATGCGCATAATGTTGATTATCAAAAAAAAATGTATTTTGACTTGTCCCTCCTTTTCTTTAATATCAGCAAAAATGTAGGTTACAGTGAGGCACTTACAATGGTCAAAGTGAAAGTGGGCAATTTTTGGAGGGTTTAAAAGGCAGAAATGTGAAACTTATAATTTTATAAAAGCACTTACTGTACATCAATTCTTCTGTTAAAACTGGAGTATTATTTGAGTTTTGAAGTTGCTAAAATTGAAAAATTTTCAGTAATTTTAAAGTTACATTACATCATTAAGTGTTGTAAAATTGGTTATAACTTTACACAGAAAATGTTTGTAAGTGATTTTATGACACTACTGTATTTGCAACAGTAAAATAAGAGAAGTGGATAAGGGTTCAAACACATCTGCTCCAGATCTAAATGACATTATAAATCACAACCCATATGCTTCTATGTAAAAGAAAGGCTGTTTTTAATTCATAATAATTAATTGATCTTTCATGTTACTTTCAAATTTTACCTTTGAAGATAATTTTAAGAGAACTCACTGCTAGTATTTTTAGTTTTCCAGAGAGACTGAAGATGTTATTCACATCAGAGAAGCATCAAACAGCATTCATGCAGAGAAATACCTGGTGGCACGCTCAAGAAGCACATAGACATTGCAAGTGACTTTGATAAAGCTAATACTCCAAACTGCGCTACACTAGCACAGATACACTGACAGCCTAGCTATTTCAGGCAACACAAATAAAGAGCAGGTCAATTGCGGGTGTGTGGAGGGAACTGTCAGCTTGGAAAGACAATTGGGTTTGATGGAAGAGCTGGTCCCAGCTGGGTATATAAATATCGAGGGAGATGGAGAGATAGGCAGAGATGGTGAGATTGGTAAGGGAAAGATAACAGAGATAGGCAGAGTGTGAAAGCATTGTGGGGGAGAGATAGGGGCTTTGGGTTAGGAGGGGATCAGCAGGAAACAGCTGAGGCAGAAGGTACGGTGATCCATCACATCCTGACTAACTGGCTCAGGTGCTCTACATCCTCCTAGACATGTTAGAAAAATGATGGTCTCTTGGGGCCAAAAGGGGTTAGAAATGGGAGTCTCTATGGATTTGCACCAACCTGTGCCAAGTCAGTTTATATTTTTCAAAATTTGGGGGGCATCTAGGGAAATTTAAGGAGGAAACTACATTGAAATGACAATGCTGGCCATGCTGCCTTTTCTATTCAGCTGATCTGCACACAAATCAGAGGGCTGGAGGGAAAAATGACCTTGAGAACAGTGAACCAGTTTTTGTTCTGCTGTAGTCAAATCAGGGCCAATAAATCCTCCTTACTGATCTCATGGGGATGTAAGAGCCCATCTGACAGCAGTCACCTCCTCCTCGCGTCCTAAAGGCCTCCATAAGACATAACAATTGACCCCCTCCCTTTTCTCTTCCTTAAACACCCATTGGCTGTGGGGTTTGAGGCGCAGCTATTGATCAGTTTTCTTCTTCCTAAAAGAGCCACTGCTATATTCCAAGAATTGTGTGACCTCTATTTTTTATGTACAATCAGTATTCTGTCAGCAAAAGCCTCAGAGGAGCAATTCAAAGCTTAGCCCTATAAAGATAAAAATATGAACATTAGAGGTGCTTTAACTTTGTGCTTGAAGATTAGGTATTAGCGTTTTCATTAGGTGTTGAGAATGATACAAAATCATTCAATGGTCAACAATGAACAATTTGTCTGTTGTCTGTTAAATTGGTATTGATTTATTTTTGGGATCTTGATGCTGGATGGAGCTTCTTGCGATTTCATAAAATTGCTTGAAGGCAAATCCTAATCAGAATGGTATTTGCCAACTATGTACCTCACATGGAATCTATCTGTGAATCCATACTCTATGATCTAAGAGTGTTTGAATGGTGCTCTGAGCCAGACAAAGGTATCAGATTAAATTTAGCCAAAAATGTAAAAAGTCCAAATATAATTGGAGCCAGCTGGTACGCGATAGCTGTGTGGTGTTTAAATCTCACTCCCCTGGCCTCAAGAGGCGCACTAGAGACTGACGCTAGAGGCTGTAGCCTTTAGCCTCCTCATTAGCGCCTGCTTCCCATGCCGGCTGACGCTGGTTCGAATCCCACTTGAGCGGGTCGAGCTGGACCGTTTCAGTGGTGCCGTGAACCGGATGGGAGTTAGGTTTAAGGGCGAGTATAATGGGAGCCATCTGGTATGTGATAGCTGTGCGGTGTTTAAACGTCACTCCCCTGGCCTCAAGAGGCGCACTACAGACTGACGCTAGAGGCTGTAGCACTTAGCCTCCTTGTTAGCTCTCCCACCTCCCATGCTAGCTGACACCAGTTCGAATCCCTCTTGGAGCTTGTCGCGCAGGACCGGTTACACAAACAAGCTGCCAATTGTAAAACTGCTAAAAAGATGAATAGGTGCCAATCTTTTTCATTTTGTAACTGTTCCACCAAATTAGTCTCCACCATATTTACATTTATTCATTTTCAAGTTTTTATTCAAAACAACTTATAATGCTTTCAATGTATAGTTTTTATCAGTATATAGTACGTGTTCCCTGGGAATGAAAACCATGACCATTGATTGCATTGTTGGCACCCGGCACTAGCAATTGGGCTCTAGGAACAAATGTTTTTATTTTGGATTATAATTAAAAATATATCATTTAAGACATTACCTAAATATTTAATTTCATTTTATCATAGAAAGTGACTCAGTCAGTGTGCCTCCAATTGTCAGCATATTCTCACTGCCTCCAATCCACAACAGGAGCAGCAGGTTTGTGGACTGAGAGACGTACAAGCTTCCAAATGCTTCAATCTGCTGCTAAAACATCTGTGACAACACCCAAGAGCTTTAACAGGGGCTGAGATGCTTCAGTGTGTCCACTGTGTGAACTTTAAACAAGCATGCTAATATAATACAACACTAAGCAAACATGTATTATAAATCATGAAGTCATTACATGTTCATCCTTGGAGCTAATTGTGTACCTGTCTACACTAGGGTTAAGCCATTACAGCCGCATTCATCATTCTCACATAAATTATAAACAAGGGACAGGTGCCTCATTCCAGACCTCACTCAGCCTCAGCCGCAGCCAGCCAAGGCCAGACTAAAGCGAGATTGACATGGAGCAACTGTTGTTGAGTCAGCACACTCGCAGTCATTAAGGGTTAATTTCATGAGATTTAATGAAACAGGCCAGAGGGACAGGGTAGTAGGAAAATGCCACAGAAAGGTCAAGGTGATCCTTAAGGTCATCCTTCTCATTCAGTGAACCACTGTTTACCAGGTCATGAAATCTGATGTGCGACCTCAATCTGCATGTCTGATGGCCTGCATGTCTGATTCAGCAGCGGACTAATCTAATTTAATGTTATATTTTATAATAGTCCTTCAAATAAGGGTTATGAAATGAAATAAAACAAACAGCTCAGAAGCAAACCAAAAAACTGCAAACTTTGATTTGAAGCAAAAAAAAAGTACAATAGTGTACAAAAAGTGACAAGACAACAGTACAAGACTGCGTACTTAAAGGAATAGTTCACCCAAAAATGAAGTTTCTTTCTTCATCAAAACAGAATTTAAGGTTTTTAGGATTTCATTTCAGGCCTCCTCCTTTAAACAATGCAAGTGAATGTACTATTTTTGACTGTCCAAAATGCATATTTAGGGTGCATCAAAATAATCCACAAGACTCCAATCGACAAATAAAGTTCTTCTGAACCCAAACAATTAAATATTTTTAGAAATAAAACAATATTTACAAATGTTCACTTCTGTACATCTCTGTGACACGTGCTCATGAGAGGGATGAAGTAAGCTTGTTGAAAAGGTCAAGCGTGGAGGCAGGAAGTGCATCATTGATTACAAGAGAAGGAGCGCTGTACAAATGTTTAATTGTCTTTGCTGTAGATTTGTATTTCTATAAGTGTATTGTTCAAAATGTTTGTTTGGTGTGTGTATCCTGGATGCTTCAACCTTCAAAAACCCCAAAGAAAAGCCACACCGGGAAAAATATAAACTTTTCATCAATTGCCTATACATGATCATGAGCAATTGAAGCTCTGGCTTGTTGCGCTAAACCTGGATATCTGTACACCCCTACGTTCTCTCAAATACTGGAGGGTGGACAGTGAAAATTTTGCCCCTGATGATTTCAGACCATCAAAAGAAATGGGTCGATATCTCTTTTCAGTGAACTCCTGTATGTGTGAAAACTTTGTCATATAGGCTATATATTTCTATATAGTAGCTATAGTAACAAACAAAACTTGATACTTACTCTACTGATAGGGTGCCATTGAGTCCTTCTGGCCTCGGACAGCACTTCCAGTTTATTCGTGGCAAACTGAAAAACACCTCTAAAATGCTGGGTCTGAAGGTCACGGACCGATGATGACATGAAGACAACATCATCTGCAAAAAGCAGCGATAAGATCCCCAGCCCACCGAACCGCACACCTTCCCCACCCCGACTACGCCTCGATATCCTGTCCATGAATATCACAAACAGGATTGGTGACAAAGCGCAGCCATGGCGGAGACCAACCCCCACATGGAATGAACTCGACTTTAGTATTATTTTAAAATGTGAAAAAAATAATAATTATAATTAAGAATTAGTAAGTGTTTCAAAACCTTTGAGTGTACACACACACACACACACACACACACACACACACACACACACTATAAATGTTATACTTACACAGCACCTTTAAAGGGACCTATTTAATATAAACATACAGTTCATCCACAAGAGAGCATTAGGATAACATACACAATGCTACAAAGACATTCCCGGTAGAGGTGGTGGTTGGGGGATCCATTTGTAATTGTTAAATGATTAAATGTCTCTGAAAAGGTGTCAACATTCCCCTAACAATAACACTCGACAGTAATTGATCATATAAGGATATCCAGGGATTCTGAAAGGAAGAGTTTTTGACAGGAAACCTGAACAGAGCGGTAGATGAGAACACACTTCAATACAGAGGTTGGCTGTTTGGTCGGGGCTGTAATCATCTGATCTGGTCAATAATTAACCAAGGTCACCTTTAATGACACCGAAGTGATGCAGCATATATTGTTCATCTAGTAAAAGGGAGATATAGGTGCTGGCGAGACTGGAAATGAGACGAAGATGATGGATAGACAAAGACAGCAAGAAAATGAGAACCAGAAAACAGATCCCTCACAAGAGGCCCATCCTTGATCTGGACTCATCCCACAGATGAACTCTTTATGGTCATGTAAATGGAATGCAATGTGTAAATATGAAATTCACTACTGGACTCTACTGCACATGCTCTGTGATGCAGCAAATTCCTTCATAGCTCCCATTGAATTAATCACCACAGGGCTGGAGCCAGTAATGCAGAGGTATTTCACTCATACACCACAAGAGGTTCAAAGACACATTAATCTTTGAGGAAACAAAGTGAGCCAAACTCCATGGGGAGGTGTGTAGCGAGCGAGGACAGAGTATACATGCCGGCAGCCAACTGTGGCAAGACCTCTCGCATTTCAAGGCAAAAAAAAAAGTTTGGGCCAAACTGAAGTCTGTGCTCACATCCCACGTGGCAGAAGGGGATTTCCTTGCTCCCCTCTCTCCTGCTCTCCCTCTTCTCTGACGCACATTCACAACACTAAATACACAGAAACGGTGCAATGATGCAATGTCAAGCAATCGAGCAGAATCAAGGCTGCCAAAAAAACCTTGACACTACCGGCACGATTAACCCTGTGATGAACTCTTATCCAGCTATGATATATATATATATATATATATATATATATATATATATATATATATATATATATATATATATATATATCTCATCTATTTAGCCAGGCATAAACCTAATTTATCCCTCAACTTACAATTAGGCTGCTTTAGTTAAGTCTGCAAAAGCCAGAAACATTGATCGTGATCTATAATAACTCTGCAATAAATTGAATGGCATCTATGCTTATATTATTTTATTTGTTTCCGTTTCAACCTTGTCTCAACTCCTGTCCTGAGGTCACCAGAACCGGCTGGATCCAGCTCCATTCCTGCTTCATGTTGGACTCCACTGCTACGTGTCGCTGTGTGATGATGACTAATAGCAGCCAGTGCCAGCCAAACATCCCTTCAGTCTATTATGATGGACTTCAGAGGATGAACTGATGCCAACTCCAACCATAAGACATGGGATACTTCATATGCCACTGCCTGAACCTTGGATTTAGGACAGAACTCACCAAAATTACCAGCTAGATAGACCATCAATTAATTGCCAACAAAACACTTCATCAGCCAACTAACAAGGACAATTGCATCTATGTGAACATCTGCAGTTAATCCAGGATGGACTTCAAAGACATTAATATTACAGTTCATAAAAAATCTGTTTAAACATTGACCCTTAACACTTTTAATAATTTTAAACCATGACTTGCACTAAACATAAGATTGGCATTATATTCATGATGTTAGCCAGAGGGGAACTGGCTCCCACAGTGAGTCTGGTTTCTCACAAGGTTATTTTTCTCCATTAACCAATATCTCATGGAGTTTTGTGTTCCTTGCCACAGCTTGCTCACTGGGGTTTTTAATCAAAGTTATTATTTAATTACTTATTTTACCAAACTATACAATGACTAAGATATTATAGATATTACAGTTTTATTGTGTTAATGTCTGATCTTCTGTAAAGCTGCTTTGAAATGATGTGTTGTGAAAGACGCTATACAAAAAAAAAAAAACACTACTTGACCCATGCCCCGAAGTTAACTAAAATATCCATAAAATCTATGATGACTTTTTCCCACATTAAGATTGTTTAAAATGTATCTACAGAATATTGTATATAAAAGGCAGTGTGTATATTATAGGTGCTGTGACTGGACCTTTTAGCTTTTTTTTGCAGTTCACTTAAATAGTGTAGCAATGTGACAAATAAATCTTTAGCATTTATCCAAAGCGACTTACAGTGCACAATCCCCCCGGAGCAACCTGGAGTTAAGTGCCTTCATGCTCAAGGATACAATGGTGGTGGCTGTGGGGATCGAACCAGCGACCTTCTGATTACCAGTTCAGCGCTTTAGCCCACTACACCACCAGCACTCCATAAAGCGTCTGCCAAATGCATAAATGTAAATGTTGTTTTTTCTTTTTCTCCCCAATTTGAAATGCCCAATGCGCTCTAAGTCCTCATGGTAGCGTAATGACTCGCCTCAATCCGGGTGGAAGAGGACGAATCTCAGTTGCCTGCAGCCAAGACCGGCAATCCATGCATCTTATCAAGTGGCTTGTTGAGCACATTACCTCGGAGAAGTAGTGCATGTGGTGGCTTCACGCTATTCTCTGCGGCATCCACGCACAACTCACCACACACCCCACTGAGAGCGAACTATATTATTGCGACCACGAGGAGGTTAATCCACGTGACTCTCCCAGGCCAATTTGGTTGCTTAAGAGACCTGGCTGGAGTCACTCAGCAACTCGCAACTCCAGGGGTAGTAGTCAGCGTCCTTACCCAGGTCCCCTGCTGTACTGTTATTGTTCATGATGGTACCACAGATGGCTGCCTCTGTGTGGAGCTCTCCAATTCTTTTGTTGTTTTTGTTTGTATGTCCTGTGTTTAGCAATCTTTTACCAGTCAGTTTTACCATGGACGAACTGCTGAACATTCGGCAGCACATACCAGATAATCTTTTCCCGGTTTTTGAATATTCGGACGTTTTGCTGGACATTTTAGTTGGAGGCGCTGCTGTGCTGTTTAGACGCGCTACGAGACGCTGGCGCGCTGGTTAAACTCCGTCAGCGCGGCGTTCGAACAGCACTGCCGAGCATTCACACATCACACATAATAATAAGGTCTTTTCAAACTCTGCTGCACTGTGCTTCACTGAAACCTGGCTGAGTGAAGCCATTCCGGACAGCGCATTACACCTGCCGGGCTTCCAGCTGTTCAGAGCGGATCGCATCGCGGAGTTAACGGGGAAAACGAGAGGCGGTGGAACATGCTTTTACATCAACGAAAGTTGGTGTACAGATGTAACAACATTAAAGAGGATGTGCTGCCCTAATCTGGAAGCGCTCTTTATTAACTGTAAGCCGCTCTACTCGCCGCGGGAGTTTTCTTCGTTTATTTTGGTGTTTACATTCCTCCAAACGCGTCTGGGAACTTAGCGCTGCAACAGCTGGCTGATCAAATCACAGACACAGAACAACAATACCTGGACTCAGTTATTATTATTCTTGGGGACTTTAACAAAACAAATCTCACACGCGAACTGCCCAAATACAGACAGCACATTACATGGCCCACCAGAGACAGGAATATATTGGATCACTGCTATACAACATTAAAGGATGCATATTGCTCTGTCCCACGTGCAGCTTTGGGGCTCTCTGATCACTGTCTGGTTCATCTTCTCCCGTCCTACAGGCAGAAATTAAAATCAACAAAGCCAGTTGTAAGGACTGTAAGGAGATGGACTAATGAAGCAGAGCTGGAACTACAAGCCTGCTTTGACTGCACTGATTGGAGTGTTTTTGAAGCTGCAGCTACAGACCTGGACGAGCTCACAGATGCTGTTACATCATACATCAGTTTCTGTGAGGATATGTGCATCCCTACTAGGACATTTTTATCATTCAACAATGATAAACCATGGTTCACAGGAAAACTCAGACAGCTTCATCATGCCAAAGAGGAGGTTTACAGGGGTGGGGATAGAGTCTTGTATAATCAGGCCAGGAACACACTGAATAGGGAAATCAGAGTGGCTAAAAGAAGCTACTCTGAGAAGCTGAAAAACAAATTTCAGCTAACGACCCTGCATCAGTGTGGAGTGGCCTGAAACAACTTACTTTACATTACAGGACTCATACCCCCAACCCTGTGGTGGACCAACGACTGGCTGACGACCTGAATGTGTTTTATTGCAGATTTGAAAGGCCCGATTTCACACCCCACATGCACTCGGACCTTCATTTCACACAACCATTAACACCTCCTGCAACCCCCCTCCTGCTACACTACCTGCACTCAAGATCTGTGAGGACGATGTGTGCCGTGTCTTTCGGAAGCAAAGGTCAAGGAAGGCTCCAGGTCCAGATGGCATCTCACCAGCGTGCCTTCGTTCCTGTGCTAACCAACTGGCCCCCATCTTCACTCAGATCTTCAATAGATCACTGGAGCAGGTTGAAGTCCCATGCTGCTTCAAACGCTCCGTTATTATCCTTATCCCTAAGAAACCTAAAATCACAGGACTTAATGACTACAGACCTGTCGCCCTGACATCTGTGGTCATGAAGTCATTTGAGAGACTGGTGTTGGCCCACCTTAAGGACATCACTGGAACCTTTCTGGACCCCCTTCAATTTGCTTATCGAGCAAACAGGTCTGTGGATGATGCAGTCAACATGGGTTTGCATCATGTCCTGCAACATCTGGACAGACCGGGGACATGCGTAAGGATCCTTTTTGTGGACTTCAGCTCGGCTTTCAACACAATCATACCAGATATACTCCGGACTAAGTTAAACCAACTCCCTGTTCCCACCTCTACCTGTCAGTGGATTACCAGCTTTCTGACGGACAGGCAGCAGCTTGTGAGGAAGGGAAAATTAACTTCCACCACCTGTACCATCAGCACTGGTGCCCCCCAGGGATGTGTGCTCTCCCCACTACTCTTCTCCCTGTACACCAATGACTGCACCACCAAGGACCCCTCTGTCAAGCTCCTGAAGTTTGCAGACGACACCACTGTCATCGGCCTTATCCGAGATGATGATGAGTCTGCATATAGAAAGGAGGTTGAACGGCTGGCTTTCTGGTGCAGTCAAAACAACCTGGAGCTGAACAAGCTCAAAACAGTGGAGATGATAGTGGACTTTAGGAGGAACACCCCATCATTGTCCCCCCTCACCATTATAAACAGCACTGTGGCAGCAGTGGAGTCATTCAGGTTCCTGGGCACTACCATCTCACAGGACCTGAAGAGGGAGATACACATCGACTCCATTGTGAAAAAGGCCCAGCAGAGGTTGTACTTCCTTCGCCAGCTGAGGAAGTTCAACCTGCCACCAGTGCTGCTGAAACAGTTCTACTCAGCAGTCATTGAGTCTGTCCTCTGCACTTCAATAACTGTCTGGTTTGGTGCAGCTATGAAATCAGACATCAGAAGACTACAGAGGACAGTTCGGACTGCTGAGAGGATTACTGGTTGCCCCCTGCACCCCCTTTAAGAACTATACACTTCCAGAGTGAGGAAAAAGGCTGGTAAAATCACTCTGGACACCACTCACCCTGCCCACTACCTTTTTGAACTGTTGCCTTCTGGCCGGCGCTTCAGAGCTCTGAACACCAGAACCGTCAGACACAGGAACAGTTTTTTCCCTCAGGCCATCCATCTAATGAACAATTAAATTGCCCCATTGAGCAATAATGATGTGCAATACACAGTTTAATTTTAATTTATATTATCCAACATATCCACTTCTGCCATTACTTACATTGCTCTGTACATAATATACTGTTTTTTGTATATTATACTTTATATACAGATTGTAATAGATTTGCACTACGTGTGTGTATGTACGTATATGTATAATTATTTATTTTGTGTTCTTTTTTGTTTTTAATTACCTATGTCTTGCTGCTGTTTTTGGTATTGTTTGTATTGTTGTAGACTGGAAGCTCCTGTCACCAAGACAAATTCCTTGTATGTGTAAGCATACTTGGCAATAAAGCTGATTCTGATTCTGATTAAAAAGCCCAATGGGGAACACTGTTGATACCTCTATATTTCATCTTTTTTTGCATTTTGTGACCCATTAAAAATGTTATTCACAGAGGCTGATCTAGAGGGGTGAATTCACACTGTGGGGATGCACAAAGCTGAATAGCGGCTATAAATGCTTAAGCGACAACCCATCTTTTTCAATTACACAGCATTCAATACACCACATTTAATTCAGGACCCTCTTTAGTCCTTTTCTCTGAGCCGTTAGCTCAGCTGGCCAAACAGATAACAGCAGAATGACATATCATGGCCTGCTTCCAAAAATATACACCAGTCTTATGAAATATGGTAAAGACTGGAACTTCTGCCGCTCAGAGGAACATACATCATTAGTTGACTAATCACTTTAGTCAAGTCAAGTGGTTTTTATTGTCGTTTCAACCATATACAGTTAGTACAGTACACAGCAAAACGAGACAACGTTCCTCCAGGACCATGGTGCTACATAAAAACAACAAAGGACCAACAAAGGACCAACACAGGACCACATGAGACAACACAACGAAATAAAATACCTATATAAAAAAACCTACATATACCTATATAAAGTGCACGTGCAAACATGTGCAAAAAGTACAGGACAGTACAACAAATTTCTGACAATGAACAGGACAATAGACAGTGCAGCGCCGACCAGTAGTCAGTAGTGCAAAAAGATGACAGTTTCTAAAAATGTAAACATAACATACTATGAGATAATGTTCTATGCACATAGCAGTTATTGAGGTAGCAGACAGTTATAAAGTGACAGTAATTAAAGTGCAACTCAGGACACGTGTGTGTCAAACCAGTCTCTTGAGTATTGAGGAGTCTGATGGCTTGGGGGAAGAAGCTGTTACACAGTCTGGCCGTGAGGGCCTGAATGCTTCGGTACCTCTTGCCAGACGGGAGGAGGGTAAAGAGTTTGTGTGAGGGGTGTGTGGGGTCATCCACAATGCTGGTTGCTTTGTGGATACAGTGTTTTTTGTAAATGTCTTTGATGGAGGGAAGAGAGACCCCAATGATCTTCTCAGCTGTCCTCACTATCCTCTGCAGGGCTTTGCGGTCCGAAACGGTGCAAGTCCCAAACCAGGCAGTGATGCAGCTGCTCAGGATGCTCTCAATAGTCCCTCTATAGAATGTAGTGAGGATGGGGGTTGGGAGATGTGCTTTCCTCAGCCTTCGAAGAAAGTAGAGACGCTGCTGGGCTTTCTTGGTGATAGAGCTGGTGTTGAGGGACCAGGTGAGGTTCTCCACCAAGTGAACACCAAGGAATTTGGTGCTTTTGACGATCTCCACAGAGGAGCCGTCGATGTTCAGCGGAGTGTGTTCACCTTGTGCTCTCCTAAAGTCAACAACCATCTCTTTTGTTTTGTCGACATTCAGGGACAGGTTGTTGGCTCTACACCAGTTCGTCAGCCGCTGCACCTCCTCTCTGTATGCTGACTCGTCGTTCTTGCTGATAAGACCCACCACGGTCGTGTCATCGGCGAACTTGATGATGTGATTCGAGCTGTGCATTGCTGCACAGTCGTGAGTCGGCAGAGTGAACAGCAGTGGACTGAGCACACAGCCCTGGGGGGCCCCAGTGCTCAGTGTGGTGGTGGTGGAGATGCTGTTCCCGATCTGGACTGACTGAGGTCTCCCAGTCAGGAAGTCCAGGATCCAGTTGCAGAGGGAGGTGTCCAGGCCCAGCAGGTTCAGCTTTCCAATCAGGTGCTGGGGAATGATTGTGTTGAATGCTGAGCTGAAATCTATGAACAGCATTCGAACGTATGAGTCCTTATTGTCTAGGTGGGTGAGGGCCAGATGGAGGGTTGTGGTGATGGCATCGTCCGTTGAACGGTTTGAACGATCACGCAAACTGCAGTGGGTCTAGTGAGGGGGCAGCTGGGTCTTAATCTGCCTCATGACGAGCCTCTCGAAGCACTTCATGATGATGGGTGTAAGTGCGACGGGACAATAGTCGTTGAGGCAGGACACTGAAGACTTCTTTGGCATGGGGATGATGGTGGTGGCCTTGAAGCACGTTGGAACGACGGCGCTGCTCAGAGATGTTGAAGATGTCGGTAAGAACATCTGCTAGCTGGTCTGCACATCCTCTGAGCACTCTGCCAGGAATGTTGTCTGGTCCAGCAGCCTTCCGTGGGTTGACTCTACGTAGAGTTTTCCTCACATCTGCCGTGGTAAGACAGAGCACCTGGTCGTTGGGAGGAGGGGTGGACTTCCTCGCCATCACGTCGTTCTGCACTTCAAACCGAGCGTAGAAGTCGTTCAGCGCATCTGGAAGGGAGGCATCTTTGTCACAGGCAACTGATGTTGTCCTGTAGTTGGTGATGGCCTGGATGGCCTGGATGCCCTGCCACATGCGCCGCGTGTCACCGCTGTCCTGGAAGTGACTGTGGATTCTCTGGCCGTGTGCACGCTTTGCCTCTCTGATTGCCCGTGACAGTTTGGCCCTGGCTGTTCTTAGGGCTGCCTTATCGCCTGCTCTGAAGGCGGAGTCTCGGGACCTCAGCAGCGTGCGCACCTCCGCAGTCATCCACGGCTTCTGGTTGGAGCGTGTGGTGATGGTCTTGGAGAAAGTGACATCATCAATGCACTTGCTGATGTCGCTGGTCACTGATGCTGTGTATTCCTCCAAGTTGGTGGAATCGCCATATGTTGCAGCCTCCCTGAACATGTGCCAGTCAGTACACTCAAAACAGTCCTGAAGAGCAGAGATGGCTCCTGCTGGCCAGGTTTTCACCTGCTTCTGAAGCGGTTTTGTGCGCCTGACGAGCGGTCTGTATGCTGGAATTAACATAACAGAGATGTGGTCTGAGTAGCTGAGGTGGGGGCGGGCTCCGCCCGGCAGCGCCTGGGATGTTTGTGTAAACAAGATCAAGCTGCTCAGCCCTCTCGTTGCAAAGTCCACATACTGATGGAATTTAGGAGCACTGTCTTGAGATTTGCATGGTTGAACTCTCCGGCGACAATAAACAGTCCGTCGGGGTGAGCGTTCTGCAGTTCGCTCATAGCCCCATACAGTTCACAGAGCGCTTCCTTAGCGTTAGCACTGGGGAATGTAAACCCGGTTATGCAAACAGTGGTGAATTCCCGTGGTAGATAAAAAGGTCTGCATCTAACAGTCACAAGCTCCAACAGCGATGAACAGTAACTAGAGACTAGCATAGAGTTCTTGCACCATTCCGTGTTGATGTAAACACACAAGCCACCACCGCGAGTCTTACCGCAGAGAGCTGTATTTCTGTCGGCACTGAAACGAGGCGAGCCCGTCTAGCTGAATGGCGGCATCCGAACTCTGTCGCTGAGCCACGCCTCCGTGAAAACAAAGACGCAGCAGTCTCTAAACTCACGCTGCGTAGCCTGCTGGAGTCGGATATAGTCCAGTTTATTGTCCAGGAGCAAACATTTGAGAGCAGGATAGACGGAGAGCCTGCCGGCTAGGGTTTGTTTTTAGCCTAGCATGGACCCCCGCCCTCTTTCCGCGCTTCGCTCGCGACACCGCTTACGACGTCCTCTCCTCGGCCACCGGCATCAGGCGATGCCGAGGGCTGGAGGCCTGGTCTCCGCAGCAAGCAGAGTAGGCGTAGCGCCTCCTGCAGGTCATCATGCAGCTTGGTTTTTGCATGAGTCTTATATTTCAGTAGTGTCTGGCGATGGTAGACACGAACACCGGTTGCTCCGATGTCCATGTGTTGCAAAAGTCGGGCTTTTTTAACAAAAATAGCACCATTGTGGATCCGGAGTGGCCGCTGCGTGCTACCGCACCGCCATCTTGGATCAGGTCAAGTTTCAAACTGCAAACTTTTTTGCTCTAGTTATGCCCCAATTGTGCCAGATCTTTAGTTTCAAAAGACTGCCAATTCCCTTTGATGTTGTGACCAAATATTTGCTGACATTAGGGGTGCGTGTGTCCTTTTTGGAGTGTTTGCTTGCAAGTTTCCACTGAACTGGCCTTCTTCAGAGCACTGGTACATGTGTGCCTGGCCTGCTGCCCTTAGATAAAGAACAGAGAGTGTTAGAGAGAGGGGAGGGGAAAATCAAAGAAAAAACATGATAATAGTTAAAAGAACAGGCTCGAAAACCCGAGGGAGGACGTTAGGGTCAAATTAATTCTTAAGCAGGATGCAATTTGACAAAATTTGGGACTCTTTGCATGAATACTTACAGTTTGTCTTTTTTATATAATGTACATGTCATGTATAAACAAATACACACAGATAGCATGTGCTTGCTGCATCCGGGAGCCCCTAAAATGTGTTTAGCCTGTAATACTGCATGTATATGCTGAAATAGGACCTGTGCGAAAATTTGACATTTGAGCAAGTGCTGAAAGCCATACTGTACATATGTAACAGGACCACCCAGTAACGCTGAAGTTTAACATGTCTCATTATAGAAGTGAGAGTGCAATTTCAAAGGAATTCCATCCAATTTGTAACCTCTGACAGTCTGGGATAGCTGATACAGAGCCTCTCCACTGCAAAGCGGGAAGCACATGACATTCAGACAGGAGGGTGGACATTTCTGAGCAAGATGTTTAGAGAGTCAGTCTAAAATGTGTTGTGTAATGTTAACTCATCCTTTGTCTATTTATGGTAATGTCAATCAATGTATATACATTTAGCAGATGCTTGCTTCCATCCACCCACCCATCCATCCATCTACCAATCTATCCAACCCATCCCTCTACCTTCCTACCAATCAATCCATCCAAACGTTCCTGTTGGACGGACATGCAATCGATATCAGTCTGCAATTAGGGTAGAAAGATATAGTTTAGATGCAGTGCATTTTATATTTGCTGAGCTTGTGATTGCCAATAACATATACAACTAGACACAAAAACTGAAACTTGTGTTCCTGCATCAGCATTTATTTCATCATTCATATTTAATTTTTATTTAGTTTACAATTCATGAAGCCCTTAGCTGTCTTTTGGCAGGAGATTCATGGTTTCTGTTACAAAAGCAGTCACATGGTGAAGGTGGCAGTCAGAGAAATAGGATTATGAGAGAATCCACTGACGAAACAGTCTAGCCAGATTGGCTGTGCCCTCCTATAACCCCATCTCCTGTCATATTAATCTAAACGAAGGCATCTCTATCCCCAACAGCAGACCTGAAGCAATTCCATTAAACAGTGCTTTTTTGAGGCTGCACTAGAAAACGCATTGCACAAAGAGGAACAGCCTTTATTGCACTTAAGCCATCTTGTTATATATGAACATTCTCCTAATAATCAAAACATAAGGGCATTATCATCCTTGTTATCATAGATTTCAAATGTGGTCACAGATTAATATGCATATGTTAGTATAACGGCCCACTGGGGTCAATCTGGGATTAAACTGTGCATACTGTGCTTAAGCTCTTAGTTTTATTAAAGACATAATCAATTTGCTTGACAAGCAGTTTTCATTCCTGTGTTGAGGTATTTCCTACTGAAAAAATTATTATTTTTTAAATACTTTGTTATTTAAAAAAATAACAAATTATTAGTTTAATTTACGTCATAGCCATGAATATGACTACTGTAGCTACTGTTTTTATGTTTGGACATTTTGACACATTTAATTGATGAACACTAGTTGAGAAAGATAGCAAACAAAGGGGACAGAGAAGGAAACGTGATTCTTTCTTGCACCACACATTTTTATGTTGGGGTAGTTGCATTGGCCACAAGGTCAAAGACTTGCCCGTCAGAAGTAGGTTGAGGAAGGGACATTCTCATTCTTTATTGAAAAAAAATGGGTGAGTGCAAGATTGTACAAGATTTGGCCAATTTTCCAAGATGAGACTAAAGATGGTTAATTATAAATGTATAAATCTTCTCAAAGTTAATATGGTCCACTTTAAGAACACTAACATGAGATGGCCTCAAAGCTAATAGATATGGATTACAAGCACCAAATCTCCATTTAAGAGAAGTATATTACACATTCAGTTGCTTCTGACCCATTCAGCTTTGTAGGTGACATCACTGCCACAGTTGTGAGTGCTGTCAATGGCAGTGTGACTCATGATGTTCAGTGGGTCAGTGTTCTCAGGTAAGTGGTTCATGATCTCTGCCTCATCGCTGTCCAAATTCAGTCCAATCCACTGAAGGTCAGGCTGTCAACTGGCAGGCAACCTCTTTAACATATTCCTCATGGCAGGGTGAGTGACTGATACCCGGATGAAATCTAGAAAACAAGTAAACGTGTGTGAATGACCTGAAAGTACAAAGTGACCTGTAAACAGGACTGAGTAAACAAAAACTGCCTGTATTCCTAATAATAATCATGTAATTTAATAATGATGAATAGCTAGCTGCACTTTATGTGATTACTATCAAAGTCAGCTGAACAAAATATGTCAGAGTTTAGAATGTATGAATATAAACAAATTAGGACAGGTTTAAACAATACTTTTTCATCTGTAAATTGTCACATGCAAATCTACACAAAAAAATCTCTAACAATAATATGGGAAAACAGGGCAGAGAGATGGAGAGATATAACAGGGTTGAATTGAACTGTGGGAAGCAGATTTTAGTCATTCATTATTTTGGAGATGGGATAGAGAAACTCAATTAAAAAGATGGTGTGGACTGGCCAATGGCCAACAAAGGGAATCATCACATAACCTCTGCAATATATTTTATATAGACTAATACAGACTCACTCTCTCTGTGTGTTTACCAACATCACAAAGCACCCACCATAACTGATGAAGGAATACTAGATATTCTAACAGTAAGAGCTACAAACGACTCAATCAAATCCATTCACATTAGTGTTATTCATGAATTCAACAAGCCAGACAATTTAACAAAACAATTCCAATCACTTTCCACAATACATATCGTTCTATACTGAAAGTGCCATTAATGAGAACAGTGGGGAGCATCTGTAGCTGAGTTTCCATAGAAATGTTTCACATTTTTTAAGCCCATTTAAAAAAATTTGACAACTAATTTTAAAATACAAAGCATTGTTCATTTCCATCCACTACGTATGCACAGGTCGGACATTTCATTGGAACAGTCACATCAAGCTATCGTGCACTAACAACACATGCACAAATGGTCAAGAAACGTCAATGTTTTGCAATAAAAACCTGTTAATGCACATTTAATTACTTATGCAAAACTCTAGAAAATCCACAACGCCTAGTGCATTACATTTTAATGTGTATAAAAATAGTTGGATTGAAACCCAGCTTGTGTGTCTATTTTACACTTTGAGGGAAAGAGTCTTATGCTTTGTATACATACGCCTTGCATTTCTCAACAGGCATTGAGAGAATTAATGACACAGTTTAAAAACCAAGTATAACATGACGTTTCCCCACCTTCTTCATGATCAGATTAGCAAAAAAAAAAAGAAAAAGAAAAAGAAAAAATGTAGTATGCTACATCAATAACTAGATTGAGTGGGTACCTCTGTACAGTACATACTGTAGGTAAATCATCCCAAATTACATTAACAGTCAGATTAACTTTCAGGAAGTTACACTTTCTTCAGACAGAGAAAATCTTTAAATTTTCATTGCAAACTAAAATTAACTTATGACATCGAGCACCACAGGCTCTAACAGGTGCAATAGCAAATAAATAAAAAAAATCTAAGATGAATGCACGATCCAAGAGAAAATTAAATCAACCCTTTCCTCTCATGTTTCCCAAAATCTCCATTTATGGAAAGTCAAATAGTGAACAGGTCAAAGACGTTAAACTGATACGGCTCATTTCACTTTCCAAATTTCTTTATAGACACTCTGCTTCTATCATCTCACCTTCAGTTCACTGCTGAGCAAATGAAGCATCAAGGATCTGAAGAGTGAATTCATTCCATCTCACAGTTTTATGACCATCTCATCTTTATGTTGAAAGACCCATCCATTCCCACTCTTTTTCAGGGTGTGAGAATGAGCCATTCAGGAAGGTTAACAAGGGCTTAATATCAGTAATGAGAAAGTGTGGGTCAATTCAGCCAAGAACAAAAAGTCCTAGTGCACCCTAATAGTGACTGACTGTTTTATTTTTTCCACATTATATTTATGGTCATTTTAGCCTTTATTTTTAAGATAGTTAAGATTAGAGACAGTGGGGGAATGGGATTGGGACATAAGGCTGGATTTGAAACTAGGTCCACTCTGTGGTTCTTCAGCTCTTTATGTCACAAGCCCTACCCACTGCAGGACAGCTCTGACAATGGCAAAGAATAACACCTCAAACAGTTTTACACCTTCATAGTTCAGATTCAGCTAATTCTGCTCTCATTAGTAAAATATGCATGAGCAGCCTAGTCTGTACTAGCACTCCTAAAATAGACAGTGTGATAAAGAAGCAGAAATAGAGGGAATTAGTGACCAAACAATGAGGGGGCCCCCAACTTCCTCTTGTAAAAATTCCATATTTATAATTTTTCCAAGAATACCTCTCTGTAATTTGACAGAACGTACTGAAACAAACCGGCGACCGCAGAGTCTGGTTAACAGAGGGTCTGCTTTAAAAAAAAAAGACAGCAGTCAAGATGTGCTCTTGCAGTAACTGATCCTGATCATCTGCTTATTTTCATTTCAGGCTTTAAGACATTACTCCACATTTGTGTGCTAATAATCTCACTGACCTGAAATGCTCCAATGCTGCAGAATATGTTATAATCCATTACAGCACAGAACAGTAGAGCCTGTCCAGCTGTAGCACTGACACACTGTTGCTCAAGTTTCACAGTAAACATATGCAAGAGAATTCCCTACAGAAGACTGTGCAATGTTCCCAGCTTCGGTTTTCTTTGGGATCATGCTTCCTGTCAAATTAAGTCAAGATGGATTCAGCAGCTTAAAAAAACGTCAAAAACAGTTATATACACTCTTATTATTAAATAATAGTGCCTTCAACCTCTACAAAATCAACCAATTTGGAAAATGTATTTCGCTGCATGAAAATTCCTGGTGTGCATAAGATCATCTTGTATCATAAAATTTATAAATTTTATGGCCATAAAAAGGCCTAATTCACAACCAAATACACCATTGTTATGGTTGTACTGTATTTTGTAGCTGTTTCAATAACAACAAAACTATATAGAGGAAAGTTGTGATAGTAGCGAGCTAAAGCAGTGTGTGAACATTTGTCTTTTTCTATCTATGTCTTTCTCTTAACTTCATTCTCAGTTTCCCCCAAAATCTGTTTGTGCTGACAAGCCCTTTACTTTATCAGGTGTAACTTTGGCTTCATTCAAGCAAGAACACAATGATAAAGACAAATAATGTCAGAAGAACTGGGTCTTCTCAGCATTCAAACTTAACAGGAATTTGAAAAACAGTAGTTTATCAGTGATTATGTAATACTCTCAGTAGAGATGCCCAAACATTGGCCCATGATGACCTTTGATTTGGCCCCTCTTGCATTTTATGGATAAAAAATAAAATACAAAATAATTATATATATATATATATATATATATATATATATATATATATATATATATATATATATATATACAGTATATATATATATATATATATATATATACACACACACACACACACACACACACACACACACACACACACACACACACACACACACACACACACAGGTCCTTCTCAAAAAATTAGCATATTGTGATAAAGTTCATTATTTTCCATAATGTAATGATAAAAATTAAACTTTCATATATTTTAGATTCATTGCACACCAACTGAAATATTTCAGGTCTTTTATTGTTTTAATACTGATGATTTTGGCATACAGCTCATGAAAACCCAAAATTCCTATCTCAAAAAATTAGCATATCATGAAAAGGGTCTCTAAACGAGCTATTAACCTAATCATCTGAATCAACTAATTAACTCTAAACACCTGCAAAAGATTCCTGAGGCTTTTAAAAATTCCCAGCCTGTTTCATTACTCAAAACCGCAAACATGGGTAAGACTGCCGACCTGACTGCTGTCCAGAAGGCCATCTTTGACACCCTCAAGCAAGAGGGTAAGACACAGAAAGAAATTTCTGAACAAATAGGCTGTTCCCAGAGTGCTGTATCAAGGCACCTCAGTGGGAAGTCTGTGGGAAGGAAAAAGTGTGGCAAAAAACGCTGCATAACGAGAAGAGGTGACCAGACCCTGAGGAAGATTGTGGAGGAGGACCGATTCCAGACCTTGGGGGACCTGCGGAAGCAGTGGACTCAGTCTGGAGTAGAAACATCCAGAGCCACCGTGCACAGGCGTGTGCAGGAAATGGGCTACAGGTGCCGCATTCCCCAGGTCAAGCCACTTTTGAACCAGAAACAGCGGCAGAAGCGCCTGACCTGGGCTACAGAGAAGCAGCACTGGACTGTTGCTCAGTGGTCCAAAGTACTTTTTTCGGATGAAAGCAAATTTTGCATGTCATTCGGAAATCAAGGTGCCAGAGTCTGGAGGAAGACTGGGGAGAAGGAATGATGGTCTGGGGTGCCATGTCAGCTGCTGGTGTTGGTCCACTGTGTTTTATTAAGGGCAGGGTCAATGCAGCTAGCTATCAGGAGATTTTGGAGCACTTCATGCTTCCATCTGCTGAAAAGCTTTATGGAGATGAAGATTTCATTTTTCAGCACCGACCTGGCACCTGCTCACAGTGCCAAAACCACTGGTAAATGGTTTACTGACCATGGTATTACTGTGCTCAATTGGCCTGCCAACTCTCCTGACCTGAACCCCATAGAGAATCTGTGGGATATTGTGAAGAGAAAGTTGAGAGACGCAAGACCCAACACTCTGGATGAGCTTAAGGCCGCTATCGAAGCATCTTGGGCCTCCATAACACCTCAGCAGTGCCACAGGCTGATTGCCTCCATGCCACGCCGCATTGAAGCAGTCATTTCTGCAAAAGGATTCCCGACCAAGTATTGAGTGCATAACTGAACATAATTATTTGAAGGTTGACTTTTTGTATTAAAAACACTTCTTTTATTGGTCGGATGAAATATGCTAATTTTTTTAGATAGGAATTTTGGGTTTTCATGAGCTGTATGCCAAAATCATCAGTATTAAAACAATAAAAGACCTGAAATATTTCAGTTGGTGTGCAATGAATCTAAAATATATGAAAGTTTAATTTTTATCATTACATTATGGAAAATAATGAACTTTATCACAATATGCTAATTTTTTGAGAAGGACCTGTATATATATATATATATATATATATATATATATATATATATATATATATTAGAGATGCACCGATTGCAATTTTCTTGGCCGATTCCGATTTCCAATTTTTTTTTACAAGTGTGACCTGCCGATACAGATTTTTTCCGATTCCGATTTTCTTACTAAGAACCATTATTGACCGCATATACAAACAAAATCTACCTTTCTTCAATGCTATATTTTATTTTCATAATAAAATAAATTATTAAACATTACAATTTCCCCCAAACTGCACTAAGTTACAGGATCTTTTCTCACTTGAACAACTCTCAAAATAAAGTGCTCTGTGACTGGAAAGAGGTAGAAATAACAATTAACTGCAAATGAGTTGCTTTATATAACAAATGTAATTTTCCACTATTTTTATAAATGGACCTTTTTCTCTTTATTACTCGTCTAACAAAACAATTCCAAAGATCTGAAAAACTGAAGTGTCCAATACGCTCAACTTACGTTAGATGTCCAAATATCAGTTGTAAAACTGATTGCTGCTTCGGTATTGGCTTGTAACCATACCTGTCAACACACTTTAGCCACTTTCACTTTTTAGCTTCTTTTTTAAAATGGGCATTTTCAGCTGGGTGATGGTGTTTTAAATGTCTAATTAGGTTTGTTGATCCGAAAGTTATTGTGGTGGTTCCCCCACGGTTTACTTTGGCCTTACAATTATTACAAATTTCGAACTTTATGTATTCTTCACTCACAGTGAAGATCTTCCACGCCAATGACATGTTTACGTGCGTCGTAACGCTGCGCCGCTGGCAACAAAACGGACCAGCTTGGAATCGGAAAGACGTGAGGCTGACCGGCCGGTCACCGGTCCGGGCATGTGGAAAATCGGCTAATTCCGGTCCCTGGCCGGTCGATCGTTGCATCTTTATTATATTACACACACACACACACACACACACACACACACACACACACACACACACACACACACACACACACACACACACACACACAGTAGGGATGCACGATATATCATTTCACCATCGTCATCGCAGAACGTGCAATGTAGTAAGGTAAACATATCAGTCTACATTATTTGTAATTTTTTTTTCAAAAAGAAATCTAGCATTATATCTGACTAATATTATGTAATTTACTCCGATTTATGGGTTCTTGGATACACTGAGTTGATTATTATGTTTTTAAAACACGTTCGATGCTGCACGTTGCATGACAAAATTATGAGCGAGGAACAGGCAAAAAAAGACAGAAATTGAGAATTTGGTTGCAAAAAGAAATGCAATGTCAGTTATATGGAAATATTTCAGCTAAAGACAGGATGATGTTGACCAAAAACAGGTACTTTGTCAAGAGTGCCTAGCAAATGTTGCCACAACATGAGGCAACAGGACCAATTTCTTTAATAATTTAAGTCAGCACCAAAAATCTTTGTATGATGAGTGCAAAGCCAGACCTGAATGCCGTCCAAAGCAAAACACTATTTTGGATGCCTTTGCCAGTGTTACACCATACGAGAAAGGTTCCAAACGACAGAGAAAAAAAAAAAAATCACAGATTCAGTAACCTTTCACCTTGCGAAAGACATGGTACCAATTAACAAGGTTACCAAAGAGGGTTTTAAAAAATTATCCGGTCACTTGACAAGCGTTAATTGTTTTACAAACATTTTATTTTATGTTGTATTTTTGTAAATCACTCAGGGTTGGTGTATAGCTGCACTTTTTTATTTTTCAAATGTTTTAAATTAAAAGATGTTTATAGTTTACTTTTCTATAAAAAAGAAGTTTGTAATTAGATAAAATTTAATAAAATGTTTTGTCATTCACATTAATTTCCTATTGTGATAATGAAACTTCCTCCTTAGTGTAATGCTCTATTTAACCTGGTTGGAGTTCAGAGATAAAGCCTCCTGTAATCTCCTAGATCCCTTCTAGACACCACACTTCTTGATTAACAAATGAGCCCCTTTACATTAGGGTAAGCAACATGCATTATTAACACCATAATTTGTTAGATACATTGACTTTAGCCTAAATTGATAGAAAATGATTACATGAATTCAATAGAACCATGGTGAATTAAACACTGTATTAATTATTATAATAAAATAAACTACCCAAAATAAGTAAAAAAGTCATTTTCAGTTTCTTTTTTATTTTTATTTTCCATGAAGATGCAGTTCCCTACAAAATCACCCCAATCATTCTAGAATAATTAATTCTACTCAAATAGAGCCATTCGAGTGTATTTTTCTGTATTTTTTCATATCGCAATATATATCGTAGAAAAATCAAAATAATGCAATGTCAGTTTTTTCTAATTTCGTGCAGCCCTAATATACAGTACTGTGCAAATGTCTTAGACACATAAGATGCTTAACCTGTTGATAAGCACCCCCTTTTTGAGCACAAACCATGAAAATTACATCCCTGAAATGGTTGTATTTACTGGGCCCTTTGGAGTATGGACACAGTTGTAGTAGCATTTGAAAGAAGACACTGTGGGCTTAATTTCCCAAGTTTCAGAATTAATATATGTTGTTATTTTTTAAAGTTAGAGAAGCTGAAGTTAATGTTCTAAATACAAAGCCACAAGTCTAAAGAAGTTGTGATCAAATTTGAAGATGATCTGTGCGGCTGTGGCTCAGATGGTAGAGCAGTTTGGCTACCAATTGCAGGGTTGGTGGTTCGAATCCCGGCCCACACAGCTCCACATGCCGAAGTGTCCTTGGGCAAGACACTGAACACAGAGTTGCTCCCAATGGCAGGCTAGTGCCTTGCATGGCAGCTCTGCCGCCATTGGTGTGTGAATGTGAGTGTGGATGAGTGATTGGGACACAGTGTAAATTGCTTTGGTAACCTCTAAGGTTAATAAAAAAGCTATATAAGTGCAGACCATTTACCATTTTACCATTTAACAAAAAATTAGCTTTTATCTCTGAAAATCGCTGCCGGTGTACAGAGTAAAATTAAGGCTCCGCCTTTCAAGACGACACAAAATCTGACTGCACTGCTTGGCTATTATGAATAAAACTATGCCGCATTTTTAAAAACAGACTCTGAAGACAGGCTCGTTTTATTTACAGGACTCTAATACACAAGATCATATACAGTTTTACAACATGAATGCTGCTCAGATTGCATAGTTTGTTGAAGAACGATGACAAAGGGTAATTCTTTCAGGCGAGATCTCATGTAAACAATGGAGAATATATAAATATTTCCCAGATTGATCACTTTTATGGACAAAAAGTGCTATGTGATGTTTTTCAATGAAGGCTTGACATGGACAATTGACCCAAGCGTGGCGAACTGGATTCATCTGGCGATTGCGGTTTCATAAAAAGGTATGAAGTCCCGTTTTGATATTGCATGTTTTCATTTGATTTATTTATTTAATTTGATAATTTAACTCCTGGCACAAATAACTAAATTGCTGTTTCTGGAGCATTGCTATCATGAAACAGAGATCGGATATCAATGTTGAACCCTTAGACCTTTGAAAAGATGTATAACTTGTTAACATTAATTACATTTATAGACTGTAAATTATATTGTAAATGTAAACAGAGTGACGTCAGAAGCGGATTTTTTTTTTTTGTTGAAAAACTGGAAGATTTGGAAAATAGGAGCCAAAGAAACAATGTGCGAATTGTTGGAATTCCTGAGAAGAAGGCAGAGATATGGTGAAATTCATAGACGAACTCTTTCAGAGTCTGCTTGAAATAACAGACCATAAACTGGAAATCGAGCGAGCTCACAGAGTCCCGCTTTCAGATCTGCTGAAGGAAACAGGCTCCAATTAATTCTGGCCAAATTTATGAGATCATCCAATAAATATCTTGTGTTGTGTGAGGCAAGGGGAAAAGGAAAGCTTTCTAGGAAGAATCACAATATTTTTTGGTTCCCGGACTTTGCAAATTTGACAAGAGAGAAATGCGATCGATTCAAGGACTGTAAGAAACTATTACATCAACGGAAGATTACTTTTGCACTGATGTTTCAGGCCAAACTGAGAATAGAAATGAAGGATGGCCGCAGGGTATTTACATGTCCCAAACAAGCACTGTTCTTCATAAATACTTTGGAGCGAGTAAATCATTTATGGCACTTTTCCACTGCATGTTACGGTTTGACTCGACTCTGCTCGCTTTACTTTTCTGAGCTTTCTTTTCCACTGCAGCCTCAACGTGGTTGGGATTATAGGCTCATCATCATAGTTGCGCTGCCACAGCCGTGACATCAACTTAAACGTGACAAAAGCACACAACAAATGGAGGATATCGAAGGAATGGTGTTCTTGATTCACGACAAACTTTGTTTCAAAACAGGCTGACGGCAGCAAGACAAAATACAGCCAAATAAGCCAGGAGAGTTTGGAAAATAATACACCAAAGCGCAGATGAGGACATCACTGTGTTAACTCGACGACGCACAAGGGTAAGCTAACCTGCCATTAAGCTTATAGATTCTATCTGACCAATCAGTGGTCTGCAGAGTTTTTAACGTCACATTTAGTATCGGCTGGGCTCGCCTGAAACCTCGACCGAGGTGGTACTAAAAAATTACCAGGTATTATCCACTGTGGAAAACCCCCAAAAAGTGAGCAGTGGAAAAGCCCTATTAGTATTTCTCATGTGAGTGGATTGACTCGCTGAACATACACTTGATGGTCTGTGGAAGCTGGGCACCATTTTTGTTTCTGTTTGTGTTGGTTCCGCCTAGCGGCTGGAGTTTGTCTTGTGGAATAACACTTCTCCTTCAAGAAACTTTTGCATTGACGGAGGATCGCTGTTGCACTGGGGATCCCAGCCAGATTGAGAGTGGATGTTGGGGAGGGCCGCAAAATATTTACATGCCCACACAAATTATGTCTTTTATAAAGTTGATGGACTGAGTAAGTCATGGTATATATTTTTTTTGTGGCCTTCGAGTGAATTTGACTCTTAACCATCCGAGGAACCGAGATGCATGTTTTGTTTGTTTTTGTGATGGTTCTGCCTAGCGGCTGGAGTTTGATTTGTGGAATAACACTGCTTTGGGACAGTTGTGGATGAATCTGTTCGTTCCTTGTGCTTATGCCTCCTGTTGGCTGGAGTCGGTTTTGTGGAGTATTTTTGCGGGACATGGAATGATTACGTCATTAAGTAATTAAGATCTTACCTACAGGCAAGGCTCCTGGGCCAGATGGTTTTGCCGCTGATTTTTTTTAGATCTTATGGAACTGGCTCCACTTTTGTTAGAAATTTATACGGAATCAATAAAGAATGGAAAGCTTCCCCCAACCATGACACAAGCCCGGATCAGTCTGATTCTCAAAAAGGACAAAGATCCAAGCGAGTGTAAAAGTTAACATCCAATTTCCCTGATCCAGCTAGATATAAAATTTAATACTGGCAAACCTATTAAGTAAAATTATGAAATCTCTTACACATATAGATTAGGTGGGGTATATTAGGGGCCGTAGCTCTTCTGATAACATTACGCATTTCATCAATATTATGTGGTCAGTAGCGAATGATCAGTCTCCAGTTGCACCCATCTCACTTGATGCCGAAAAGGCGTTTGATATGGTAGAATGTGATTATCTTTTAAAGATTTTGGAAATATGAGTTCGGGAGTACATTTATTGGTTGCATTAAGTTACTTTATAGACACCATGTAAGCAGTACAAACAAATGGATTAATTTCAGATTATTTTATTCTGGATAGGGGCTCTCGGCAGGGTTGCCCTCTTTCCCCATTATTGTTCTGTCTTGCCCTGGAACCATTAGCAGCCACGATAAGAAAGGAGGATGATTTTCCTGGGGTGGTGGCGGGAGGTGTGGCACATAAGCTTCTGCTTTACACAGTATATATTTTATTATTTGTCACTGACCCCACTAGATATATGCCTTGCCACCACATAATTATTAATTCCTTTTCCAAGTTCTCAGGATACAAAGTCAATTGGTCTAAACATTTGGAGGATAAGTACATAAAAAATTGTGTGATGATTGGTAGGTAGGTTATTTTAAGGGGATGTATGCTGGAGCACCCTTGTTCCCAGAGTGGTGTGCAGAGATGGGGAGGATGGCTAACTTCGAGGAGGGGTCGAGCCGAAGGATGGGAGTTAGGAATTTTTTCAATATGAAATGTGGCAATTATTTAGCGTTTTTGGGGGAGGAGCGGTGGAGAGAGTAATTTACAGTTTAGTTTTTAATTATACTTGATTAATGTATTTTCTATTTTGTTGATTTAGTTTTGTGTTTTTGTGTGTGTGTGTTTATATTCTATTGAGCACAGCTGAGTCCGTGGGTTGGGGGGTATTAGTAGGGGGAGGGGTTATAGTGGGGGTTTAATGTTAAAAGTGATTGATTCATTATATATGTTGTTTGTTTCTTTGTGTTCTTTGTGAATCAATAAACATTTTAATTGCAAAACGAAAAGCAGGGGCAATTCTAAGTAAATGTTTGTGGTAATCAACATAAAAAAACAAAAAACAAATAGTCAACCATGGTTGATCTCCTTAACAGTCCAAAAAGAGAGAAGAGAGAGATAAACTAAAGGGACTAGCTGTGCTTATGACTATGTGTTCTAAGCAAGCTCGCAGAAGGAATGGGTGATATGCAAGAAATATGTTCACAATATTTTTATAAAAAAATATCTCGTCAACCCCCCTGCCGAGGGTGTATGTAATAATTTTGCTTTATTGATTTAGCTTTCAAAATGAAATTCATTTATTGAAACAGGAAAAACAAAATCCTGAGATATTTCTAAATTCAAATTGCACTTCAAATGAAACAAAAAAAGTTATTAAAACAACAAAGTAGTCAACAAAAATCTATTTTTAAACACCTCCTCTGCCGTCATGCAAGTATCCGTTTACAACAACAGGTGGAAAATTACTTAAATTCAGATCCAAAGAAATTTATAAATGTAAATATCATCGTAATAATTAAAATATAAATCAATTTTACGTTCAAGGTGATTTTGTATTATTTTATGATAAAGCGAACTTCACTCCAAGAACCTCCTGAGTTGTAGGCCATTTGCTGCATTCTCATAGACGACACAATTTTAGCAAACTGTTTAGAAAATAGTGAGAACTCTTTACATGCCTGTGTTCAACAAGACACAGTCACAAGTCTCAGATGCATTCGCTTCTGAGACAGTCAATCTGTGCATCTTATCATGTGGCTCGTTGTGCATGACACCGGGAGACTCCCAGCTCATGCTACTCTCTGCGACCCACGCACAACTTACCACGCACCCTATTAAGAGCGAGAACCACTAATCAAGACCATGAGGAGGTTACCCCAGGTGACTCTACCCTCCCTAGCAACCGGGCCAATTTGGTTGCTTAGGAGAAGTGATTGTCATTTCCCAATATTGTTCAACATCTCTTTTTAATGAGCGTAGCTATTGGCATCTGGATATTTGTCAGATATGTTCGATATCCGATTACATAGTCCTATCGCCCAGACTTAGCTCGCAGAGTTGCAGTGATGCACTTAAACATTAAAATAGATTTCACAATTCCATGAAAATGCCTCTCTTAGTGAAGTGTATGTAAACTCAATAATTTATGTATCATAATGTTAAGGGAACATTATGATTTATATCATTTCATTTATATCATAATATTGGATTTAAAGCTGAAGTATGTAATTTCTGCAACACTAGCACCACCAAAGGGAATAGCAAAAAATAAACTTTGCTTTTAAAACCGCTTTCTGAATACGCTGCCGAGATAGTCCTGTTTCCAACTCACACCATTGGTTGAGTATCGTTGTTGGGGTGGGTCTAAGCGGACCACTCTAAACAAACAGAGAAATTTTCAAAGTGCCATAGAAAGAGATTTCGAGAAAATTTACCTATTACTAATAGGCTTACTAATAGTTGTCCCTGCATATTAAGCTTGGATAAGAGAAAGTATTTTAACACAGAAAAAGTTACATACATCAGCTTTAAGGTGTAAATGCAGCCTTATAGACCTGCTACAGTCTACTATGCCATCAAAATGAAACAATATGAACATAAACAACAATAACAAGAAAACCACTCAGTGCTCTTGGCTGGATAACTTTCGTAGCCTTAAAAAAATTAATAAAAAAAAAAAAAAAACAGTGAAGACCCGTAATTTAGTTGTTTTGTTAAATTAAGTTATTACTTTTTTCAATTTCTGAAAGTTTACTCGATAACATTCAATTCACTTGATATTGCCGTTAAAAGCACTGTTTTCTTCATTTGTATCTTTGACCTATTGCTTTTTTATTTGTTCTATTGCTTGTAACTAGTCGTTTTGTCCTTAATTTAGTACAGACTGTTTACTTGACTTCAATAACTACTTGTGAACTTGAAACAAAATTTACTAAAATTAATTAGTATTATTTTGTTGTGGTTACGAAATTTGGTATTGACAATCATCAAATTGCTTTCATATGCAGCAAAATATACATTATAACTGAAATATACCAAAATTAAATGTACTCAAATCAAACCAGAATCGAGAGCTTGTATCAATACCTAGCCCTACTCACTCCATGTCATTTCAAAACTGTTTTATTTACTTTCATCAATTAATAAAAAAGGAGATATTAGGCAGAATATTTGTAAGTTCTTTTTTATTTGTAAGTTTTTACATACAACGAAAGTGGATTGTGATATACGGTTAAGGCTGGATATTGAATTCGGTAAATTTTAGGCACTGCCCAAATTGCCACTAAACAATAGAGTATCAAAAAATTTATTGTCGTTCGGTACCAAATTTTGATACCTAAGGGGTTAATCTCATCAATGTCAGTGATAAGCATGTAGCATATGGAGGACAAAACCTGTAAAAATAATAAATAAATACATAAATAAATAAATGTAATAATAAGAAAATAAATAAAGGAATAAATGTCTTGATAAAACAAATATAATTCGTTTTTAATTAAAGATATTCCTGAATTTATATTTGTACTTTTTTTCCTTTAATATTTTCTCTTTTTATTTTTATTCTTTAAAACTTTTTTTATTAGGTATTAGTATTAGGTAACTATTCACTGTGCTCACAGTTTTTTTACAATCTGCATGTACCTCGAATCAGAACTAATATAGGCAAAACTGCTTTTAACTATGCTGCACCTTCAGAATGGAACTCTCTACAGATGACATTGAGGCTGAATCATTTGGTGCCTTTCAGCAATTTCAGAACACTTATACAAGCGCTAGAGAAAGATTTAATGATTTGCAACTGTTTCTGAGGCTGTACTTTTAATCCTACTTTATTGTGTGTTGTATTGTTTTATTGTTATATGTGTGTATATGTGTTTGAATAATTGGGCCGCCTATCTTGACCAGGACACTCCTGTAAAAGAGATTTTAATCTCAGTGAGGTTTTTCTCCTGGTTAAATAAAGGTATAAAAAAAAAAAAAAAACGGATTTCATAAAATTGGTATCAAAACAAGTATCGTTTAGGAACTGGTATCGAAGTCAAGATATTGGTATCGAAATCATTAGGCAATCCATACAACTCAAGCGCTGTATTTCAAGTCTTTTAAATACAGTGTTTTAAAATGATGGAAATTTAATTAGCTGTTTACTGATAATCTTCCCCTCTGCCTTAGCTCTTAAATCTTGTTGTGTTTTTCAAAGTTGATCAAATGACACGTGACTATCAATGGCGTGCTGTCAACGACAGGTCTAAATTTCCCATTTTTAACTAAAAACAAGTGCAAATGAGATTTGAGAGCTTTGACGAAAGTGAACATCTGTAACAAATGGCTAAAATGTTAGTCCTTAAAGCTATTAAATGGCTTCAGACGACTTGGAAAATGGGGCACAGGATCTATGGAATACTTTTATAGTTACCATTCACCATCCACTGTAAGAAAAAAGCAGCCAAGACATTCTGCCTAACATCTCATTTTGCATTTCACTGAAGAAATAAAATGCAGTATAAAAATGACACAAGGTCTAATAAATGATGAAAAAAGTAAAGACCTTCTCCTGGTCAACAGCAGCCAAATGCTCATTCTCAATGGACATCATTGCCAGGTGGTTAAGCCTGTCTTGGTCCATTGTGTTTCTTAACCATGTATGCAGTCGATGCAAGGCACTAATGGAACGTTCACAGCTGCAACTACTAACAGGGATTGTCAGTGATACTTGAAATACTGAATCCAGCGTGGGGAACATGTCAATATCTAACAGCTTGTACACACCATGTCAGGAATTACTTATTTCTCCTTCCTTCTGTTCAAAAAGTTTTTTTTGCCACCCAGGAGCTCCTCTGACTGCAACTCTATTTTATAATGTGTGGCAAGTATCTTGAGGGATTCATCATTAAGAAAGGTGTCTGATGATGGGTGGCAGGCTTGAATGCCCTTCATAAGATCTACTCCTACTCCCGAGAAATGATTGTCAATTTCTTGCATCATTGGGTCAAGGCAAGGGTAGTACAACATACACCTGAAGTCATCTGAAGAACTGATTTCTGAGGTTGTCCTACATGTTAGCATCACATAATCATCCAGCCTCTTCTGTTTCCATCTTAAACCCACAGAAGACTCTGGAATGTTATTTGCCTCACACAAGGCCTTTGTCTTTTAATACAACTCAGCAGCATTCTGAACTGTGGGTTTTTCATTAAGAGAGTCGTAGACTGCTGTTTTGTAATTAATTTCTTGTCCCAAGTCAACAGTTTCCCTCTGCAGGTATTTGTGGAGACCTTCAGTGATGGATAGAAATTTAGGAAACATCAGCAGCATGTAGACAGTCTTAAACTTGCAGAGTCTTGACCGGAGGCCTATAGCCATTTGTGTTTAAATTTTGTCAAGACACTGCAGTAAAGCATAGAAGTATTAAAGCAATGACGGCCTTCACCTGACATGCCCAACGTGTTGTTGACAGCTGCATCAACTCAGTTGATTGTAGACCAAGCTGTTTTTGAACATTAGTGAACTTTTGGTGATTAACTAGAGATGCACTGAATAAAGAATAAAGACTCCAGTAAATCAAAAAAGTTGGTGGCTTCTGGTATTGCCTTGCATGTATGGCACAGCACAAGATTTAATTCATGTAGCATTGAAGCTATACAGTTTCTGGATGACTGTGGCACGGGGGGCGTGGCCAGGTGATGAGCCTTACCGCTCTCTCTCTCCCACAGACCGACACATGATCACGACCCCCATGTCACATGCCCCCACCACTAACTCAGGCCGGGACAACATCCGGATCGGGAGCCCCATTTTTAGTAAGGTCAGTCAGTGGGCTGGTGACATCAGAATAACTAAGCAAAACCTTTGATAGTAGCCAGCCAGCCCCAAAAATGGCCTTACCCCCTTTTGGTCTTGGGCGCTGGGCAGGCTGCGATCACTGTGGTTTTGTCAACCTGTGGATGCACCTGCCTGTGACCCAAGTGGAACCCCAGATGCCCAAGTACACAATTTTTCACATAGGCTGTGAGTCCCACCAGTCTCTGCGTACTCAGGACAGCCCTCAGATGTTGCATATGCCGCTGACAATCATTACTGTAAATTATGATGTCATCTAAATATGCAGAAGCATATGCTGTGTGCAGTCTGAGGAACTTGTCCATAAGGTGCTGAAACGTGAACGGGGCTTCGCACAAACTGAACAGAGAGTCACAGATTGGTGTAATCCGAATGGTGTGGAAAAAGCCATCTTTTCTCAGGATATTGGAGATAAGAGATCTGCCAATAACACTTTAAGTCCAGCGTCGAGTAAAATTGAGCCGTGCCCAACTGATCGAGTAACTCGTCAATTTGCGGCATTGGATAAGCGTCAAATTTGGACACCACATTCACTTTCTGGTAGTCAACATAGAAGTGAACCTAGTCGTTTATCTTCGGTACCAGAACTACCGGGCTGGCCCAATCACTGTGCTACTCTTGTAGTATGCCCATTTCAAGCATTGCCTCTAATTCTTCCTGAACAGTATTTTTCTTGAGTTCAGGAAGGTGATATGGGTGGCTACGAACCACCACTCCCGGGGTGGTCTCGATATGGTGCTCTATGAGGTTTGTGCGACAGGGTAGGGGTTAAACATATCTGTGAATTCTGCTTGCAACCTGGCAATATCTGTAAGCTGCGATGGTGAGAGGTGGTCTCCGCAAGGGACCGGGATGAATGAACTTGATTTGGGAGATACCTCCGGCCCCAGCTCCGCCCTCTCCGGAACTACCATTGCCAAGGCTACAGGTACCGCCTCCCTTCATGATTTGAGGCAGTTTAGACATGCTCCACTCAGACATACCTCGTGGAAGTTGGGAGACAGACTGCTCCAGTAACACCAGATCGATGACTTCCACAATGCCGTGTGTTTCCCCCACCAGTAACCATTTCCGGCAGGCGTCACGGAGCTGCTGCGCAAACGCGAACAGGCGGCCGTCCTTCCCAAAGCTCAACGAGCAGAAGGGCTACCGACTCTGCTACGGGGTCCGAACGACCCCTTGCTGGATGGCCTTCCTCAAGTGGTTGTAATCCAGGAAGCTGGCAGCGGGGAGTTGTTGTGCCACAAGCTGCTCCCACCGGAGAGCAGGGGCAACAGGCAGGCTGCCCACTAATAGGGAGGCCCCCTCCAAACCTCTGCTGTTTTGAGAGGTCGAGGAAGGCCTCCGGATCATCGTTTGGCTCCATTTTTGTAAGGGTCACCAATGGGACAGGCTCCAAGGAGGAGCGGCAGCCCCCTCCATAGCGATCAGGCTCCAGAGCAACTTCTGGTCCTCCGCTTGTGCCTGGAGCAGGACTTGAAAGCGATGTTCCTGCTATATATTTTCATATCATTTTCAAAAATTATATGAAAAATTATAATTTCGTTATTTTACTAACCCAACTAATGACTCGTCGTCGCTTTATCAGTAGGTTGCACGACACGTGAAGCATTTTGTTTTTTTTAGCTTTCACTTACGAAGAGTTGTGCACTATTTATTTTAATATATCTCTTTACATAAATACTATTTTCTTACTCACTGATGAGCAAAAGGTCGAAGCAGAAATGACCATGTACCTGCAGGAAATGGCCATTGATGGGGAAGAGGACCCGCTGACTTGGTGGAAAACGAACGACAAAAGGTTTCCGTTCATGGCAAGATTAGCACGGAAATATCTGTGCATATGTGCTACCAGTACTCCATCAGAGCGGGTCTTCAGCACAGCGGGTAGTATAGTTACTCCAATCCGCAGCTTATTAAAACCAGATAAAGTGAATATGTTGGTATTTCTAGCCAGAAACATTGAAATTTAAACATGGTCTATGGTGAAAGATATTAGACTTCTTTACGCATTTTTTCGCCATCCGTTGCGGAGCTATTCGATTTTGCATATAATTTTTTAAACTTTCATTTGTGTAGTTCATATGACCACTTTACAATATTTCAATAACAATTTATTTTGTAGCATGTGCTGAAGTTAATTGTGCTGCTAATTATAAGCGAAATGTTAATGCCGAGTTTCGGTCTGAGTGTTGTTCCAGTTTTCTTGTTCTTTATTTGTTGTTCTTCTATGTTTTAATAAATGTGTGTTATTCATATTCACCTTGTTTCTTTCATTTGATTTGACATTATGGATTTATGGCCAAGGAAATTTTTCTTTAAAAGTATTAAACAGACAAAAGTTATTTGACGTTCGCTGGTCTGGGTTTATCTTAAACTGCTGCTTCAGTGTATACAAGAGCTATGTGACAATGAGCAAGATTTTCTGAGACACTACAACTACTAATAATTAATTAATAAAGGCTATTTTCTTGTAGCCTACAACATAAAATATTTTAATCTAAATGTACAGTGTAAGACATGTAAAAAAAAGACAAGAAGCTAACAATGTCCAATATTTCTGCAGCCTGCCTGACACGGTATTTTCACAGACTAACACGTCACGTCTCTGGCATATACCACAGTATTTAAAATAGCATATATGCATTAGTTATATTCTCAATTTAATTTACAGAGCAATCCCTGCAAAGTTTTTAGGTTAACTATAGAATAGACTAGGATTAGTGAGTCACACTAGCAAGACTCGCAAAAGGGGGCGTGGCATCACGATGGTGGCTCTACATCGTGATGTTGGTCAGCCATCACGATGGACAATGATATCGTCCATCGGCACAACCCTAATGGAGGAGTCAGGAGACAACAAAGCAGGTTCAAGGTCAGTTCTTTAATTTGCAGTATTGCTTTACACACACACACACACACACACACACACACACAACAGTAAATTTCATTATGAACCTAAAAATATCAGAAGCTCTGTCTGCTGAAGCTCTCTGGCCACTCTCCCCCTCTGACGCTCTGGCGGGCATTTTAAGTCTCCCTTCGCCATCAGACAGGAGTTAGAGATAATTATGAGCCATGTGACGAGACTTATCGCTTTCCCTCTCCCGCAGACCAACACATGACCACAACCCCCATGCCACAATGACGTATTTTGAAATGGGCCTGTACACCCCCCACAGCTCCACTCATGACTGAAGTACTGTCATATGCTTGTGCAACACACATTAGATGGTCAATTCTATGCGACTGCAGTGATTGCTCTATTGCATCAGTGATGGACTGTGCATCAAAACCAAGGACATTTTCCTTTACTCTGCCCTCAGGTGAAACATAATGCACACATACTGCCAATTGTTCAGAGTGCCTGTCCCATGCCTCATCTGCCATCAGAGCATGCATGTTTGAAATTCTCATTTCTTTTACAATGTTTTCTTTGACCTCCACTGAAATACATGCAATCATTTCATTTTGAAATGAGTGAGACAGGTAAGGAAGCAATGTATGGAGCATTGCACCGCTGCTGAAATGGGTCAAACAGTTTGTGAAAATTCATGCACTCAAGAAAGTTGCCCTGATATTGACTATCTCTGTTCGTCATGCCCACGGATTGCGATCCCCTGCTTCCCCAAAAATTAAATGACAGCAACAAAACGATGGAAGTATTCACATCTCTGTTATTTCTCCTACATTGGCACTATGTAGCTGTTCTACAATATCTCCATTTGTTTGAGTTGATTTGTAGCTCTTCCAGCATGTCATGGATGCTTTATGAAAGCTATTTTTTTTCATGCTCTCTGAATGATTCTTCCAGTTGGAGAAACCTGTACTTGTTTATGCGTCTTTGTTGTTGCGACTATGATGCCTCCCAAAGAAACAACATGAAAAGCAGAACGCAGAATTTCTGGACACTGAGTATTCAAGTCACTGAAATGCATCTAGCCCATTCTTACTGAAAGCTTTTTGCTGTGATCCACTGAGTCAAGGTATACTGCTGAAGCTTCACCTGCTTTGGGACTGACTGCAATGTTCCTAGATCATCCTCTTCACTTTCTGCCCCTTTTTGTATTTCTTATCCTAAAGCTTCTTCTCTCTTAGCTGATTCATCTGTGACATGGCAAAAAGGCAAGCTGAGCTCTATGATTGTATTAAAAAATAAATAACCTTCACTTTACAACATTATTTTTTTTTTGTGAGAATAAATATATAAATAAAGATTCTCTATAATAACTAAAACCTCTTAACATGTTCGTCATGCACATATTCAACTTTATACAACCTATTCTTACTTTATACAAAATACGTACATACTGAACATAACACACAAACACTTGTTAAAGCCAAGTAGAATTAAACACTGTTCAGCAACAAATTGCCTAATTTGACAGATGGTAGGATCGGGTATTATAGCTAAATTACAATGCAATCAGTAAGTTATACAGTAAGTTACAGTTACCTGAAGCAGCCTCATCTTGCAGTTGGTGCTGGCTGAGGCTGTTTTACTTTTTTTCTTTAAGAATTTTGAAAAGTCCATTGCAATTTTCAAATTAATCGAAGTCAGGTACACACCTACGAACCATCTGTCTCTGGCAATCAAGCTTAAATCCAAAAGATCAAATATCATTGGCTGAATCATTTGTAACTTTGCAATGTTTGGTCAATTACATGTTGGTCAGCACTTCTAGCATCAGTGGGCAATTCTTGTCAGGAGTGAATGACAACGTAAGTAAACACTTTTAGATGCACAGAGAGCAGGTCTGCGGTTCTAATGGATTTTATTTTAGTGCGCATGAAAACTCAGTGATGAGTAAAAGTAATAAATAGGGCTGTCGATTTAATGCGTTAATTCAGTGCGATTAATTTGACAAAAAAAAAAACGTGTTAAAAAAATTAACGCAATTAATCGCACCATAATAAGGAAGATTCCTGAGAAATGCAAGCTTGTAGTACCACCTGTTTACTCTAGAGGGCAGTACGTGAAATTTCAGCTGTATGAGCAACGCACAGTGTACACCGAACATGTTACTTTTCTCAGCGCTAGGCCGGAAGGAACAATAACAGTAGTTTGTGGTTACTGAATAGGGCATTTTATGTAATAATTTTCCAGAGGTTGCAGGGCGGATTTGTATCTCCGGTACCAATCCTTGTAGAAAAATTATATAAGCACAGTTTTTAATTAACAAATGTTTGCAGTATGACAAAAATGTCTAAGATTTGAATGCCAATCAAAGATTAATTCTGCTTTCAGGCTGGGAGGTGCCCCCTTCAGGATGACATTTGTCTCTCGTAGAAAAAACTATTTAGCCAGTTTAAATGAGCAAAATTATATATTCAATAAATCAACAACTTTTATTAATTCAAAGAAATTTGAAAGTTGGAAAGCCATAAAAAATAGGATGATGAAATATTTTTTCCCCTAATTCTGCTTTGTTTTCCCAAATTGTTCTGAATTCCATGTTTAAAAGATTAATTATTATTATTTGTATCAAAAATATGACAAATCAAATTCATTCATAAAGAGATTATCAAATGTAATTATTTTATCATATAAAGTGCTTCAACAACATCTTAACATCTCAATCTAAAACAGTTATTCTTTGTCAAATAATGCAAGCACAAAAGAGAAATCACTAAAAACGATAAATTAAAAGGAATAAATTAAAAACTTAGTTCATTCAGTACAACAGCAAACTTGCTTGTGAAATTTGCTTAAATATAATTATTCCTGATATAATAGCAATAATATATATATTATTATTAAAATTAATATACAATTTGTACTATACATTATTAATAGTATTAATGTATTTTTTGTCATAATTTCTTCAGTATCACAACCAACCAAACTTTTATTTTGATGGATCGCTGTGCCAGTTTCTGTGTCTGTTTGATGGAAGTTCCACACTTCAAGATAAGCAGTTTGCTGTGTGGTCATTTGATTGTTACACCATAAGGGGCTGCAATTTAATTAAATAAATAGTTTGGAATGTGTTGTAAGCTTAGCATGAAATAAGCGTTATGAGAAGTAATAATGTGATGTTTTTAGCGGGTCATCACCTTCACACATCACTTTGAAGCGTGCAACACAAGAGAACTGGATATTTCTTAAATGAAATCACAGGCTTCTGTGGTTTAATACTCAGGCTAGGACACATGTGTTAGAGAAGGATGTTGACACAAAGTTTTATAAGTTTGGATGAGACTCTCGCAGAAGTTCACGTGAGAGTAGTGCTGCGGAGAGAGCGAGGGGAAGATGAACAGAGGGGAAGCACATGTGTGATCCGGTGAAATGGGTTATTTATCTGAATGTTTAATAAACTGACTCATGCGTTCACTCAGAAGCTGCATTGTGTCCTGCATTGACTGAGGTTCACAGCCAACCAGCAGATAGCCTAGGACCAGCAAAATCATGCTCGGTAAGAACGGTTAGTGGATCAACGCTAAGCTTTCAAACTGCCCATTTATGAACTTATTAAACAATAAAAAAAAATTTGCTAAAGGAAATGAAACCAATAACATACGATTTATATGTAGTTTATTAATGTATTAATAATGTAGGAAAATAATTTATGAATGATCAATTAACTATATAAAAATGCTTTACAAATACTTTATACTGTGTAGTTATTATAGTGTTATCGAATTATTTAAATACAGTAACGTTACAAGAGACGAAAATAGCAGAAAATAGACTGGCGGTGCAATTGCCACTTAGTTTGTGTGTGTGTGAAGATAATAATCAGACCAGACACTGGTATACAAACTCAAACTTGGCTTGTTTATTAGCCACTGTGGTCTGTGTGGATTCATCAAAGGTTTTAATTAATGCATTTTCCGTGAAACCATTCCTCTCAGTCTCAAGTTCAGCACGGACTGACAACAAGCATGTTAAACCAAAGCAAAAGGCTAATGTCTATGTTACGTGCTTCTGGATGACAGTTTTTTAAATAAAAGTCCCAAACTGCATTTTAACTTATTTTGAAATTAATACTGTACAAACATGATTACAGTGTTAAAATATATATATATTTTTTTCCAACAAATTATTTTAGGATATTTCACATTATGGTGAAAGTAACTTTATATTCATATGCTTTTAAGAAAAAAAAAATCAAAACATTTTGAAGAATTTTTATATCTGCTAAATAGCTAATGTAAAACGGCATATTATATGCAGTCAACATGCAATTTGGAGCAAAAAACAACTAAGTTTGTGATCTCTGGAATAGATGGTCCTTTTTAATTCCAATAAACTTCAGCTTAATTGGGCAGCGGGGGATCTCGCTCCAATTACATCATCATAGGATTATCGTTTCGCAAATCGCATTTTCCAACAACATATCGCATATTGCACTTTTCCTCCATATCATGCAGCCCTAAAAAGCATCATAAAAGCAAAGCAGTCGATACGACTAGTGCATTATACACTTCTGAAGTCTTCTAAAACCATCAGAAAGCTGGTGTAGAAATTTAAATATAGAAATTTAAGCTGTTAGTCACTGAAGAACTTCCACACTAGCTCTCCTTTCATGGGAGAAATAGCAATGTCTGGGTCGTGAAAGAATCGTTCAAGTCGGACCTTTTCAATTAATCTGTTGATCCAGTTCATAAAACAAATCTGTATGATTAATTTACGAATTAAAAAGAAGATTTTTAGGTAATAACAACTTGTTCTGTTCCTTAAAGCTCTTTTTGGATGCTATATAGCTCATGAGTCATATGGACCACTTTTATTATTATTTTAATGTGTTATTGCATCCTTGAAGTTCACATACTGTACGCAATTACACATACGTTGTAATTACATGGAAACATGGTAATATATTTCGCCGCCCCAAGGGTATCAATACAGTCATCGATACGTGGCAGAGGAAAAGCGTCAGGTACAGTAACAGAATTTACTTTCCTAAAATCAGTGCAGACACGAGAAGATCCATCAGCTTTTGGTACTAAAATACATGGCGAGCTCCATGGGCTACCACTCGGAACAGCAAAACTGTTTTGCAGTAAATACTTCACCTCAAGTTGCATGGCTTCTCTCTTACTCACCGGGCAACGATATGCATGCTGCTTTATGGGGAGTGCACTACCGACATCAATGTCATGTTGAATGACAGAAGTACCAGGAGGGACATCACTAAAAAGAGTTGGGAAACTGTCTAACAATTTCGTTATGTCCTTCCGCTGTTCAGTAGACAAATAAGACAGTTCGCGAGGAAGTGTTGCTAAAGCGTCAGAATTTTTCAAACAACCACCATTCAAGACTTCCATAGAGACTTTTAGTCCATCATCCACATCATCGGTAGGTAACGTATAAGTAAGCAACGAAACTTCGCTCTTTTATCTCCACGACTGGTTCAGGAACATTAACAATCTTGTCCTTTTGATCATGACATAAATATGGCTTCAGCATGTTTACGTGACATAGACGAGTTTTTCAGCCTCCGTTCTGGAGTATGTATTATGTAGTCTGTGTCACCCACCTTATTTTTAACAAGATAAGGACCTGAAAAACGCGCAGAAAGAGCAGATCCAGGGGTCGGAATCAAGACGAGAACTTTTTCCCCTGGTAGAAAATTACGCACAACTGCCTTCTTATCATAACGGCGTTTCATTTTCTCCTGCGAACGGGAAAGAGCTTCTTTTGCTACACTACAAGCATTTCGTAAACGTTCACGAGTGCGAGAGATAAAATCAAGTACTTCTCAGAAGGACCTGCACCAAGAAATTCTTCCTTCAGCATTTTTAAAGGTCCCCTCACATTATGGCCAAACACCAACTCTGAAGGGCTAAATCCAAGCAATTCCTGTCTCGCCTCACGCACTGCGAATAACACTAAGGGAACTCCCTCATCTCACTCATTCCTGGTCTCAATACAGTACTTGCGCAGTGCAGATTTTAATGTCTGATGCCAGCGCTCCAAGGCTCCTTGAGATTCGGGATGGTAGGCACTTGACACTACATGAGAAACTCTGAGAGCCTTCAACGAATTTCGAAACACTCGAGATAAAAAATTAGATCCTTGGTCTGTTTGGACCGTTTTTGGTAAACCGAACGTCGTAAAGAATTTCGTAAGAGCTTTTGTCACAGTTTTAGCAGTTATACTCCTTAACGGAATGGCTTCGGGATACCGAGTAGCTACGCACATTATCGTCAGTAAATACTGACAACCAGATCTCATGCGAGGAAGTGGACCCACACAATCCACAAGAACACGTTCAAACGGTTCACCTACTGCAGGTATAGGACAAAGGGGAGCAGGCGTCAGAATCTGATTAGGTTTTCCACCCACCTGACAGATGTGGCAATTTCTACAATGCTTTGAGACTTCAGTTTTTAACCCTGGCCAGAAAAAATATTGAAGTACCCGGTCATAAGTCTTATTTATCCCAAGGTGTCCAGACCAGAGATGGTCATGGGCTAAACTCAACACATGTGGTCAGAATTCCAAGGGCACCACAATTTGCTGAACCTCATTCCAATCATCTGTCTGCTCAACATTTGGAGTTCTACTCCACCTACGCATCAACACATCATCATTCCAATAGAACTGTTGGTTATCGCGAGGAGCGACAAACTATTCTCAGCACTCACACGACATTTCTCTAACGTCGGGTCATTTCCCTGAGCATCAATTAAAGTCTCCCGTGAAATTGACACATCTGCCAAAAGATCAAAACAAACAGGAGAACTCGCAGTCATTTCAGCAGCTTTCAAAGACTCCGGAAAAGTATTGTCTCCCAAGATTTTGGAGAAAACAGAATCACTGAGGTTACTCTCTTGAACATCACGTTTTACTTGTGCTCGCGTAGTAACAGCACTAGCTGAAAACACATCTGGAAAACGTTTATCCAGTACATCAGAGTGCAAATCAGTCTGTGGATCATCAGTCACCTGCACGACCGGCATTACCTTACCACCAGCAATGTCGTTACCCATTATAAAATCAATACCTTTCACTGGTAGAGAAGGACGAACTGCTACCTCAAAACACCCTGATGCTAAATCAGACGTAACCCACACGCGATGAAGAGTAACAGTTACAAACCCCATCTCAATGCCTTGCACAATTGTGCTGGTGTTACACGCAGAATCTGTGCAAAAATCTAAAATGTCTGATAAAATAAAGGATTGAGATCCTCCGGTGTCACGCAAAATCCGTACTGGTTTTCGACCTTCATCACCCTCATTCATAGACACACATCCATCGAACACAAACGGTCGAAAACAGACATCAGGCGCTATTGGAGAAAGAGAAAAAGGTAAAGATAGAATTTTAACCAACACAGACCCTCGAGGCTGAAAAGAGGACTCGTGTCGCTCTTGCTTTCGTTTAAGACCACGACACTCAGTCATAATATGTCCTATTTTGTGGCAATAACTACATTCTCTGCGAGGTTTTGAACTGGTAGGTACCCACTTGTTTCTAAGATCAGAGATAGGCCTATTCTCATTCTCTTTTTGTGCAGGACCTCCAGAATCACTTGAAGGTTTTAAAAACACTGTTTTGTGCATTAAAGCATACTCATCTGCTAACACCGCAGCCTGCTGCACTGCACTAACTTTTTGTTCGTTTAAATACAGAGCAGTGCGCTCTGGAACACAGTTCTTAAACTCTTCAATCAGCATCAACTCACGCAAAGAATTATAATCCGTTACTTTGCACGCTTTAATCCACCGGTCAAACAATATGCCTTTCTCACAAGCAAACTCGACATAGGTCTGAGAACCAGATTTTTTAGTAGTACGAAACCGCTGTCTATAATGCTCAGGAACCAATTCATACGCTCGAAGAATCTCAATTTTCACAGCATCATACTGAACACTTTCTTCCAATGAAAGAGATGCACACACTTCTTGCGCCTTACCGACTAATTTACACTGTAACATCAATGCCCATACTTCAGTTGGCCATTTTAAAACACTCGCGATTCGTTCAAATGCCTGAAAATATGCCTCAACTTCTCTTTCACGAAAAGGTGGAACTATAGCAATATTTTTAGCCACGTCAAAATGTGTAGATGACGACATAACTACAGACTCAGATTCAGCACCAGCCGAAACAGAAGGACCAGAAACCATACTCAAATTTGGCAGCCCAGGAGCTGTCTCCGAACTATCATTCACACTACTTGTCGTTTGGACCGTCGTTCGTACGTCTGGAACGGCCTGCAACTCCAACTCCCGTAGTCGCACTTTTGTATCAGCATCGATTCGATGCATTTCAATTTGAAGTTTTAAATCATCTTGCCTTGCCTGAGCACGGTCTTGCGTCTCCAATTGTAAACGAGCTAGCCGAACCTTTAAACGCAATTCTGAACGAAAATCAGGTGATGCCTCAGTAGAAAGCGAAATCGGTTCAAATCTAGGAATAGAAAAAGGTGGCCTCACCTCACCAGCCACCACTCCTGGAGTAACCTGATCACCGACCAGCACTCGTGATGGAAAGCTTCCTGCAGCATTTGTCACTGGATCACCTACTTGTAGAGAACCAGAAGAAAATACCCCCTGATTAGTCAAATGGGCAAGTAAACAACTTTTTATTTCTTCTTTACGCTGCGTTTTAAAAACTGAAATCTCATAGTGTTGGGCTATCAAAAGCAAATCATTTTTCCGACATGCCTCTAACCCCTCAACACTGGGTTGATCTATAAATCTGTTCAAATCAAAAGTTGCCATTATATATATATATATATATATATATATTTTAGATTGTTTTAAAGCTGAGTAAATAAGGAAAATACATAAGCAATTAACCCGGACCTACCTACCCAACCAGAAAACTAGCTACGTTCTAGCTAGTCTTCAGAGGGTACCGATTAAGAGATGTATCTCTCCCCCGGAATACCTCCAAAAACAACAAACTAAAATAATAAAGAAAAACAACAAACAGTAAACCGTAGCCAGAACTGGCGCTAAACACAGTCCCGTTGGCTCACTCTAACTAACCGGGAAATGTGCAGGACAAACCTGACCCACACAAAGCAAATCAAGTTACTTAATTACTTCTAGCTGAACTCAGTAAAATCCTGGACGAGCCCCCATTTATGTTACGAACCCCACTATTGAAGTGCTGGTTAAAAGTGGGGTTAAGCAACATAAATGACACGCAATAGCGTTTCACAATTTATTGTAGCACACAAACTCACGTGTCATACAACAACAGACGATATTGACAGAAATTAACGACCATAGACCCACAAGACACTAAAACAAACAACATGAAAAACACAGCTTATCAGCGGCTGGCGGAAACATCAAGACGCACACAGGGCTCTCAATCGTTCGTTCTCTCGTTCGTCCACTCATGCCCTTCTCCTCCAGTGCACGCCAAGCTCTCGACAGGGCTAAACAGTGATCGAAAAACGATCACTCCGCTATGGGAACAAATCGTAGGTGATCAACAACCCCCCGATTCTCCTTCCGCTCTCCCATTATATCTCCAGCCCAAAACAGGCTGCAGGTGTGCAGAGGCGGAGTCTATTCAGAGAGAGAGAATCAGATCAGCCAAAACAGTACACAGATTAACATAAGGCTCAGGCCGTAACAGTATATTCTTAAAAAATGTATGCTTTTGATCCTCAGAATAATAAAAAAGTAATATGAGGTTTGGAATGACATGATGGTAAGCCATTGATGATAGAATTGTCATTTTTGGGTAAACTGTTACTTTAAAAGGCATGCACACAAACACACTCATTAGCCAGTCTTTAGAAATTATTACAAGTGCTTCGCTCATGTTGAGTATTGCTTTCATTTTCCTACAAATTGGTGGTGGGTTAGAGTTCAATAAGGAAAACCCTTAGCTTAAGTGTCAGAGGGGTTAATTCCTCATGAAAAGAATGTCACACTATGATGTTAATTCTCAGAACTGCTCGTGTGCTGAGGTTTCAGATGTGTGAAGGAGAGCACAGGAAATGCTGAGTATTTTTGATGAACTAGGCACCACAGAGTGCCCCGTTCAGAAGTGTATAATGCATTGTTGAGAGACTTGAGGTTTCTTGTAATTGAACGCCCAATAGAGGAAAACTACAAAGGATCACTTTCAATAACAACAGAGCCGTGAACATTTCCACCGGGGTGACAGAAATAGAGTAGGTTCATGAGTGTGCCACTGCATAGGGTGATTTACCTCAGACTCAAGCTTAGGAAAAAGGATGAACTTCATTTAGAATATTATGATGACTTGTCTACTTGGAACTGCTCACATCCTTCTCATACCCTACAAAGAAAAAACAAACAAACACAAAACAGGTATTTAGTTGGTAAATAAGCCTATTATACTCAGTTCTTATCTTGTGTTTCTGGTCCTCTAACTTCAAAGGGTAGAATGTTATTGAATTGTTATTAGTTCCTGTCATGGTTTGAATGCACAGTTTTTTTGGATGAAAATATCTGCTAACTTTATAAATGTTATAAATAATTTCATCCTGTAAAGAAGCTCTTAACTCAACAACCTCAGAGCAAGCAGATGCTGCACAGTGATCTCACACAGGAAATACAACCGGTTAACTACTAGCTTGGTTTCTGACCTGCCATTTAAGTCCTACAGCAGTTTCATTTCATTTTTTTCTCTTGGTGACCTGTTTGTCATCATTCTAACACCAAAAACCTACCGGGCACCGGTCATTAGCCCAGAGTGCTATTCAACCTGCTGTACCTCTCTCAAGATTCAAGAGTCAAGTAGCTTTACATTGACAAAGCATTTGTAACATGACACATACAGTATACATACACAACTCTCTGTTGCCCATCTCCATGCTCTCAGCAAACAATTTATTTGTGTGGTTTTACTCTTGGTTGTTTTCTATTACAGACTGTTCCAAATTAGGAGCATGTTTACAGTAACTGGGTCCACTCTCAATAAAAACTCAATACAAGCTATTGCTTTTCTGCAAGGAACTTGATTTGTATCTTTGCTATCCTGTGCTAGATGCCATGTAAAAGGATAAATTGACTTTGATGATCAAAATAATAACCAACTTTCCATATTAAGATGATCAAAAACTAAAACACCACCACTGTTTATTCTTTTATTGTAGTAAAAATTAAGAAAATAACTTTTGTATAAATGCTAGCTGCCACCCCTCTTCACAACAAATTACAAAATAGAACACAGGGCCTACTAGTCTAACTCAAATCAAACATGTATTAAATATTGTGGATAAGCCAAAACAACTACAAAACAATTAGTTACTGTGCATTTGTATATAAAAAAAAAAAGATTGAAAATGAATATACATGTGTGTACATACTACATACAAAGAAAATAACCGCTCACAGCTGAGATATAGATTACCTCAAAGGTGTGACTACCAATCAAAATGTGCAATATTTAACTATTATGGCCTGTTTAAAGCTGTTTGTGTACACTGATTAGATTTCCTTATGCTGTCCATTCCAAGAACATAAAGCAATGCCGAAAACACAGACAGAGGAAGAACATGTGACTCAGAGTCTTGTGTGATTAAAAATATATTCTGAGAAGTCCTCAGCTCAAGTCTAAAAGTCAAGGACATTATGTGTAGTCACCCATTAATGTATAATCAAACCTTAAGATCTTTTTAAGAGAATTCAAGCTTAATATCCCCATAATAATTCACACAAATACTAAGCCTGATTTATTCTATGGAAGAAGCCAAACTCCCTAAGGCAAACAAATCTGGCATTTATACTACGTGTGACGTTGTTTTAAAATTAGTTTAGGGTGATGTCACAATGTTTAATGTACTGCCCCAGCCACATGTAAAGCTAATAATGCAGGTTTTTAGCGCTGTTGCTTCTTTGTTCTTGTTCTTTTGAAACTTGTTACAACTTTTAAAAACTCTCTCTCCAATCTCTCTTTTTACTCTTTGCGCTGTCTTTTGTCACGTCCAAACCATACCCATGAGTAGTTTTAACCAATCATCAATGCTCCTTGACAGGGGCAGACTGGGAAGAGAAATTGGTATTAGAAATTGATATTACAAAAGTTGACTGTCTTGTGTTTCATTGTCTGTCTTTGTGTGAGCGCACCGTTTCAGTTTAATTCCCTGCCGTGCTCTCTTCAGTCTGTCTTGTTTCATGTCCGGAACATAATGTCTGGATCCTGACTTCTTGTCCGGTTCAGTTTCGGTCTGTGTCAGGATCTGGACATTCATGCTCCATGTTCTGTCTGCTATTGACGTGGGTGCATTGTGCTTAAGTCATCTTGGTGGCATGTCCTCACATCAATAGTTTATTTTTGTCTCAATATGGGTGCACCTCGCGTTAGGGTTGTGCCGATAGACAATGATATCAGGGATCGACGATAGTCAGAGATATCACCAATAGCTGATGCCTTTGACGATATCAAGATGATATTTGGCTCGTTTTCCCATTAATGTATGATTAATATTATTATTATTACTATTATTAGGCTATTATTATTATCAAATTAATATTACTATAAATTGGCCCTGCCATATTTTCACATCGACATCACCGCATAACTGACACTTGCGACACCGACATACGCGTCTGAGGATTATATAAATTAAATGTTGAAACCGTTTTAAAAACAGACAGAAAACTTCATACCACATCAAAATGAAATTGCAAGGTGATGGACCAATATTCTCAAATTATGTCAAGAGTGCTTGTTATAAAAAAAGACATCATTCTTATAGAGTTGTTGTTTGAGCCATGGGGAAAACGGCATCGTCATTCAGCATTTCATATTCTTTGCATAGCACATTAACATAAAATGGTATGTTGTTGCAACTCCATCTTTGTTCGCAATGATAAATGAGCAAATAAGTAAATTGCCCCTCCCCCCGTGCAATAATATAGTGTATTGGCGATCTCACATGCTGACGATAGGATGATCTGACTATGGAGAAGATCGCACAACACTACCTCGCGTTGCGTGCCCGGGTCGCGAGCTGTCTTGTGTTTCATGCCCAATGCATGGTATTATAGCCTCCTCATGTGTCCTGTCCAGTGCCAGTTCGTCTTGTGTACCTAGTCAGTCTTGTGTTTTTGTTCGGTTCCAGTTGTTCTTGTTGATGTCAGTCAGTTTATTCCCTATCCCCACCTAGTCCGGTCGGTCCTGCCTCCAGTTTCTTCTGCCCCAGACTGGATTACTTTTTCCCCTATGGGGTATTTGTTTTTTTGGTTTTATAAATAAATACTTTGGCTATTTTAACTCTACACTTGGGTGCTGAGCCTCTCATTCCCTACACCCCTGACATTGTTTCAAGGCCGGCCCACCGGAATAATTCCAGGGTCTCCCTATGGCCAGTCCGCCCCTGCTCTTCGACCAGCTGAGTTCTCCTAGGTCAAGAATTTCAAAGACGTACTCGAACAGAACAAATATCACCAAACAAACACATTGGCAGAACATAAACATCGCTGCATTTCGTCATCATTTGTAGGCAAACTAAGCGAAGCATATTTGCCCAGTAAGTATAAATTAGCCTTTAAGCAGTTATGATGCGGTTTCAGGATTGCGTGATCTACATTATATGTTTGGTGCACCGTCAAATGAAAAATGAAATCGCAGCAGGTTGTTTCACAGCTAGAGGTGAAGCATGAGCAGAGAAGGATATGCCAAGGTTTCTATGGGTGCTTCTCGTTTCTTAAATTGAGAAATGCAGAAATTCTCCTCCCCTTCACATCTGAAACAATATTTTAATTAATGTTTTACCTTTGCGGTTTAAATAAACTATAACGGTCACATAATTCAACAGTGCATCTTGTATTACTAGATTTACTATGAAAATATCAATTAATCGAGTTTCAAAAATATAACTGCATGCACTCTGATGTAATGCAGTTGTGCAGAGACCACTCTTTGAAGTTGCACGTGAGTGAGAAGGACATTCCTTTTTACAAATCTGTCATTCTTAGATTCCTCTACACTTGTTTCCTTTCCTCGCATCCTTTCTTCATCTCCTAAGAGGGAGGAGCTAGTAAGAAAGGAAAGAAAGCAAGGAAAGGAAATAAGTATGCATTATTTCAGAAATTAGGTTTTCATGAAACAGTAAAGGTGAATTGTGTAATGTGTTTGGGTGTTAAAATACTGTATTTTCTCCTATCCCAGTTGAACGTGCAGAGACAGTTATAAGTAAGCCATTCAGTAGTTTGATTTCCCAAAGTGTGTAGGCACAGCAGCACACTCAAAATAACTTCAGGCTCAAACATCAGGCATGTTTGAGGCATGGCAAAAGATATGGAGAAGGCAGTAGTATTATTTTGGAAAATCAGAGCAGAAACAACCTCTCTCTCGCTCTCTCTTTTTGGTGCTGCATATAAATTACACATTTCACCTTCAACACATCATTTACTACAGCAGCATTCTGAAATACTCTCTCAAATAAACACACACATCCATGTATACACAAAACACACAGGTAGCAGACTCTGAACTAGTGGAGCAGGCAAAAGCAAACACTGCATACGGTGAGAAAGAGGGGTGTGAGCCAGACCAGACTAGTAGGAAACTTATGGCAACCAAAACGCACACAGCCAACAACGCCTGGCACTGTCAACTAGACTGGATTCTGCCAAAGATGTCTCGGCTATGCCAGCACCAAAGCAGGTCCTTCATACAGCGAGGACTGAATATAGAGCAGGTGTGAATTGCAGCATAGCATGAAAGATCACGGGCATGAAGAAAACCCCCAATCCAGACTCACCAAAGAGCTCTAAAGTGCAGTGAATGAGTCAGAATCAGAGAGGTGTTTCTCAACGCTCTTAATACTCACTGGATTTTTTCATGTGGGAGGAGATGAGAATTGCCCCTCTCTTGATGAGAGTGAATTCCCCACCACTGAACGTAAACATCTTAACTTAATGGTAAAAGAACATGTAAATTAGATTTGTACATTTCCTGAAGAAAAGCCATGTTGCATGTTGTGGGTGGCAGCCAAGGCATTGTTTGTTAAGATGTTTTGAGGGTCTATTTTAGGTATCATTCACGTGTGTAGTATAAATTTGGTGCAACGAGTTTTTCAAAGTAGACCAATCCTTAAGTTTCAGGTATTTGAACAAACCCCTAACCTATGTATGATGAATAATAATAATAATAATATTGCATGCCTTAGCACCACTAATGAGGATATTGTCATACAAAAACAGTATTACTTCACTCTGTAAAAGTGCTGCTGAACAGAGAAAAAGCTAAATAGTACAGTCATAAAAGTTTTATTAGTCTTATTAAAAAGATGCAGTTCACTTATGCACTCAGGTTTCTTAATAAAAGAAATGTAGCTAAATAGTGCCATGGGTTTTAAAAGTATTCCATGGGAACCCTGATTTTTGATTATCAACGTTCAGCCATATTTTATAAAAATGTTCCTTTCTCAAAAAAATAAAAACCCATCAACCTGGCATAGGTTGATCTTATCAAATAATGGGCCTCTGTTGATCTGTATGTAGGTATGTTTTATTTTAAAACAAATGTAATCTCCTAAATCATCTCTACACAGCGTGCACATTGCCTTTATTTATATGCAAGTTTATGGAGAGAAACTAAAATAGAGTACCACCAGCATTCTAATTCAGCTTAGAACAAGCAGAAATGGTTTTCACCATTTACACATGACATAATGTGCTCACATTCATTAATCGAATCAAAAAGTTCCACTGACAAAATGCATGGTATAATACTAAATAAATTGTGCTCAATTGCATTACTCGGGATTCTTCTTTGTTGACTTCTGACCCCAGTAATCCTTCCCTGACAACAGCTCTTTGTCAGAGCATGACCCACACAACAGGGTTTAAACCCTCTTGGGATGGAACTGCTTTCAGTGCTGTTTTTGGGGAAAACCCCTCTAAAAAGACAGGCTATAGTTAGCCCTACTACAGGATCAGCTTTCTGAAACAACAGGTAAAGTGATGGATAAATCAAATGTGCCTCATTTCAGATAACATTAAAACAAACTATTTCACAGAACTACTAGACTAGTTGCAAAAACAAACAAAGGCTTAAAAAGTTGCCAGTGTATCATTACACTCAAACATCAAAATGGGAATAAGTGTGAGGGTTTAACCCTCAGAGAGTGAGTTACCAGGACAGCAGGGAGGAGTATTTAAGGGCTCTCCTGCACTGAGGCTCATTTGCTTCACAATGGGACTGGTTGTTTCACATCACATAATGCCCCAAGTTTGGCACATTACGTTAGACTCTGTGTGACAAGAGTGCAAGCATGTGACATACATAGACAATATGCATGAATTCTGAATTTGACTTGCAAATTTAAGCATATTATTTTAACATTTAATAAAGCATATTTTATTGCCATTATTATTGAATCCTCGTTTTATGTTTTAGATTATGTGTTATTGTGTGCATTGCATAGACATGCTATTGTAGTAACTGAAGCTGGACAGTATAGTATAAAAATAAAGTCTTCTATTGAAATCATATTAACCTCTTAAATTGAAAATTGTAGTACAATTCAAACATTAATAGTAGATACAATTCTTGAATAATCATAATAAGATCTACTGGTGGTGACTGAGGAGAGTTCCTGTTCTCTATTTAAAGTGCTTTGAGGATAATGTTAGAAAATCGATTTAAGTGTAAAATGAATTCAAATATGTGAATAAGAGTTGTTAATTTACATCAAAGCAAGTAATATTTCTGTTTCATGTTATATCGTACAACATAATATCAACATGAAAATAGCATGATATGACTCCAGCTCCAGTCATGATCATACACAGGCAATGTTAAGGTATGCTCAAATTGGGAGATTCATACGCCAGAAGAGCAGTGTCAAAACAAGACTGACATAATGTATTCTTCTGCAAATTGCTTGCAATTTTAAGTTTCAACCACAGATATCACTAGAAAGCACAAAGTTATGTAATGCTGCTTTTCCTAGACATATGACCTACTAGATTTTCAGATTGATTTAAGTTTTTTAAATTTGAACATTGTTTGAATAAAGTAAACATGACAGTTTGCAAACATAACAGTTCCTTGCACATTTGGAGCTGGAAATAATAGCCTGTGGTTCAGTGTGCGAGTGAATCAGAGCCGATTCACTGAGGAAGTCAGATGTCTGACTGGTTCAGTCCATGATTCGGACAAATGACTCCCATGTTTGATTTAGTCTCACAAATTAATCGGTTTAAATAATAATAATAATAAACAAATACTGTAGCAATCGTGTGATTCATTAACAAATTTGACAGCACGTTGCCTTTGTTTTTACTGTCAGTGATGACAATGCACGGGAAATGTTATTATATTTATTTATATACGGTATTTGATTTCATAATTGTGTAGAACAAAATAGAGAAGAATTACATAAAAATGTGTAGCTTATTAAGAAAATCTTTATTGTTAACTACTAGGGGTGTAATGGTTTAAAGTGGCACGATACATCACGGTTAAAAAAATTGGAGATTGGACTTAATAATAATAATAATATTTTAGGGTCTCTTCTGTCCAATACACGTCCTATGCCTAATTAAAGCACGCATACATATGAAAATCAATTCATTGCACACAAAGTCAAAGAGGTCTAAAATACGATTTCACACTAGCAGCCACAGGTGTGAAAAGTGAATGTAATACAGGGAGCACCAGGAGCGGAAGAGAGACGCGCCTTTTCAGTGCAAGAGATCGAATGTCCATTTGAAGCTTGAGAGTGATTTGCCTTGACCATGTGAGAGAAAATTTACAGAGGTTTAATAATAGTGCCATATTAATCTACTATATATAATGCTGAACATAATGTATGATAATGCTATGGGGAAATATAATCCTAATGGAAAATGTCATGTATAATTGGATTTCATCAGCAACTAATTATTATTTTAACTGGATAAGCATGCACTTCCATTAAATATCTATTTCAAAAATAATATTTAGATGTAATTAGAGACAATATTATTTTAGAAACACCAATTAAATTTGAAATATTTTAAAATGTATATAATCAGTCACAGTGTATAAGAAGCATATGTTTCTCTAACAAATTCTGTATTTTCAGTAAGTAGAATTATTAGTTAGTAATTTGGACTACTTTAATGATGCCTTTAAGCTTCTATAATGTCACTTTGAATCTTGACAGAATAGGCTATGAGCTCTGGAAAACGCTCTTTATTAATGTGCTAATGACCAAGAGAGCAATTACTTCACTTCATGGGGATGTAGACTTTAATGTGTACATTTTTTTTTTTTCCTCTTTCAGCCAAACATCGAAAATAGCATTTTTGGCCATTTTCGTCTGGAAACATTCAGCAGTCTTTTAGTAAAAAAACACTTTTTTAACTACATATTGGTTACCATAGTACTTGCTTGAATAAACCAGATGAGGGCTGCAATATTTGCAAGAGAGTTTACTGTCCCTCTGTGCTGATCTCGAAGAATTTGTTGCAGTGCTGCGGAGAGGCACATGTCTCTTTCAGCATTTTAACAGGGATCAGGGCAACATGTTCAGAACCAGCCCTGACGGCAAAAAAAAAAAAACAGCCCAAAGAAAACAGTTAGCGCTTGTATAACTATATAATTTATTGTGTTATCACTCTTTCCACAACTCCTCTGGATAGAAGTATACAGCTACATTTTATTGGCAATGTTACAGTCATTAATTAGTATAATTACCTATGGACTTTGTCAACAAGACTACTTACAAGGGCACTTTCAAGAGCCTAAAGCATTTAAAAAAGACATCCCCAAGTGACAAACAGTTTATTCTAAACAAATAGAACATACAGAGACCTTATTGTTCTGACTATCCACAAATAGATGATTTGGCCTGGCAGTTATTCTTCAGTTATATGTCAGTCTTGAGGCTATAACCCACAACAATATCAGGTCAGGTGACGGCATCTACATGCAGGGTTGGGAGGGTTACTTTTGAATACATGCTGTAAAATGTATTAGATGTAAAATGTAATGTTTGTAACTTATTCCATTAGCTTACTCAAGGTCAGTAACATTCTAAATACTTTGGATTACTTCTTTGGCACTGGTAGATTTTTTTCACTTGTTTTGACTATAAAAACAATTACAGTAAAACAAAATACATGCTAAAAAATACATTCTCTGAAAAACCTAAATATCTTATGCAGTGATGTTTCTAAAACAAGATAAATCAAATTGATTTTTTTTTTTATGATTTATTGATATTTTTAAAGGAAAACAATACAAAATTGATTAACAAAAATATAATATTTGCCCTAATATCAAAGGTCTTACTAGACAAAATACATTTTGATCCAACGTGAACTTTCTTGATTAAAAAATAGGATCGTGCCTGGCAATGTGCATGTAAAAATGCTAGAAATAGCATTTTAGCTCAGCGTAAAGATGACAATTTACACAGTTTATTTCTTCTTCTCCAAACTTCTCTGTCTGCTCGTATCATAAAAGTGTTTCACTGCTGTTCAAATGCACTTTGGATCACATAATTTATATGTATAAATGTTTTCCTTCTGAAAGGACTAAATGAAACAAATGACAATAAAATGCAAAGTAATCTCTTCAGTAATCAAAATACTTTTTGAATGTAACTATTCTAAATACCAATGATTTAAATTGTAACTGTAGTGGAATACAGTTACTTGTATTTTCTATTTTAAATATGTAATCCCGTTACATGTATTTTGTTACTCCCCAAACCTGTCTATATGTGTGTGACTCATGCGAGGTTGGCATCGGCCTACCAGTTGTTGAATAACTATGTGAAATTTGAGAAAGTCACAAAGCCATGAAAATCCTGTTTTCCCAGATTTACTGCTGAGGGTCATTGACAAATAGTTCAGCTGTTTGATATGGCTCAAATTGGGGATTGGAAAGCAGGATCTTTTCTGAATATTTAAATCATTATTCACAGCATTTTATGTTTACCAGAAGTGCTGCCCTTTTGATTATTATTGTAAAAGCTTTCCAGTGGGATTTGAAATATTTGAATTGCTCCATTTGTGAACATGTTTGAAAGATAATTACACAGCAATGCTAATATCTAAGAATCCTCCTGCATAATTTATCAGGGTAAAGCATAGAAAAAGACTGTAATTTAAATGGCTTTCCCTGTTAAAATGTGTGGGACAGTGTGCTGTGAATTTTTTCAGTCAGTCTGTGGTTTGATATCAGCAAGGCAAGTCATGACTAATTGGTCATCTTATGTCATTCATAGCCATTAAGTAGTGTTTATGAAACACTTCAGACATCATCAGAAAATCAAGCTGCAGTGTTCAAATGACCCCGTTGAATCAATAACCTGAACTGTTCAGATAAATACAGGGAAAGTCCTGTTATCAGTTGATCAATAAATCTGTCAGAACATAACGTTCAGGGTTCATACAGTCATGATTAAAGAACCTTCAGGAGTCTTTAAGCACTAGTTTAAAATGTCAAAGACGAAACATAAACTGTACCAACTTCACTAAGCTACTGATTAACATATTTGCAAATTCTTCTTTGATTCAGAAAACACATTACATAGAATAAAGCACAATAAAGAGAATATTATAAAGTCAGGTCACTCTATGGCCATGTTCATGAGACCTCAGGGCAGCCTGCCGGATGCTATTTTCTACATGTATAGCTCCTATGTACTTGAATGGGGAAAGACCGAAATCTTAAGATTAAGATTACAGCAAATAAATAAAATCTGACTACAATTGGATCATTAATTGTGTATCTTTTGCACAGATTACGTTTAAAAAAAAAAACTTTCATGTTTTAATGAAAACTGACATTTACATATATTCATTTTGCAGACGCTTTTATCTAAAGTGACTTACAAAAGAGGAATAATACAACATATGCGATTCATTTTGAGACAGTAGTACGAAAAATGCTGCATTACAAAGTTTCAATTGCATCACAAAAATACTATCCAAGACAGATTAGAGTGCAACAAGATTAATAAATGAATAATATATATATATATATATATATATATATATATATATATATATAAATAAATATATATGCAGTCCCTTTGTTCGTTGCAGAACAGACATGCTGCTGCATTCTGGATAATTTGCAGGAAGGCCGGCAATGAGAGCACTTGAGTAATCCAGTCTAGATATGACAAGTGACTGAACAAGGAGTTGTGTGTCATGTTCATAAAGAAGGGGTGTTATTCTGCTGATGTTTTAGAGTGTACATCTACATGATTGTGCTGTCTTTCAGAATCAGAAAAAGCTCTATTGCCAAGTACATTTTTTACACATACAAGGAATTTATTGTGGTGTTGTAGGCGCGTTCACACAGTCTCTAAATATATGAACAAGAATAAAAATAAAGCAATATAAATATAAATATAAATATGTCCCTGCAGTATCAATTAAAAGTAAGTATAAAATAAAAGAGAGCAGAGTAGTGCAGTGAAATGTAGAGCCAGAGGTGGAGTGTGGAGAGTGTCAGGGTGGGTACCGGGCATTGTTGATAAGGCAAGTGGCGGATGGGAAGAAACTGTTCTTGTGGCGTGAGGTTTTTGTCCTGATGGACCTCAGCCTTCTGCCGGAGGGGAGTGATTCAAAGAGATTGTGGCCAGGGTGGGAGAGATCAGCCACAATCTTTCCAGCACGCTTCAGGGTCCTGGAGTCGTACAGGTCCTGGAGCGGCGGCAGATTGCAGCCAATCACCTTCTCTGCAGACCGGATGACACGCTGCAGTCTTCCCTTGTCCTTGGCAGTAGTAGCAGCGTACCAGATAGTGATGGAGGAAGTGAGGATGAACTCGATGATGGCTGTGTAGAAGTGCACCATCATTGACTTTAGCAGGTTGAATTTCTTTAGCTGCCGCAGGAAGTACATCCTCTGTTGTGCTTTCTTGATGAGGGCGCTGATGTTCAGCTCCCACTTGAGGTCTTGGGAGATGATAGTTCCCAGGAAGCGGAAAGACTCCACAGTGTCAATTGTGGAGTCGCAGAGGGTGATGGGGGCAGGTGCAGGTGAGGCTGAGTTCTTCTTTAAGTCCACAACCATCTCCAATGTCTTGGTTGTTTTGGTTGCACCAGGTCACCAGGTGGTCGACCTCCCACCTGTAAGCGGACTCGTCACCATCAGAGATGAGTCCGATGAGGGAGGTGTCGTCCGCAAACTTCAGAAGCTTGATGGACTGGTGACTGAAGGTGCAACTGTTAGTGTACAGGGAGAAGAGCAGAGGAGAAAGAACGCAGCCCTGGGGGGGATCCAGTGCTAATGGACTGAGTCGGAGACGTGTTTTCCCAGCCTCACGTTCTGCTTCCTGTCAGACAGGAAGTCAGTGATCCACCTGCAGGTGGAGTCAGGCACACTTAGCTGGGAGAGCTTCTCCTGGAGCAGAGCCGGGATGATGGTGTTAAAAGCAGAGCTGAAATCAACAAACAGAATCCTGGCGTAGGTTCCTGCGGAGTCCAGGTGCTGGAGGATGTAGTGGAGGGCCAAGTTGACTGTATCGTCTACAGACCTGTTGGCTCTGTATGCAAACTGCAGGGGGTCCAGGAGGGGGTCGGTGATGACTTTGAGGTGAGAAAGCACAAGGCGCTCAAAGGACTTCATCACCACAGAGGTCAGGGCGACGGGTCTGAAGTCGTTAAGTCCTGTGGTCCTTGACTTCTTGGGAACAGGGATGATAGTTGAAGACTTGAAGCAGGCTGGCACGTGACATGTCTCCAGTGAGGTGTTGAAAATGTCTGTGAACACTGGAGACAGCTGATCAGCGCAGTGCTTCAAGCTGGATGGGGAGAGAGCATCCGGTCCAGCAGCTTTCCGGGGTTCTGTCTCCTGAAGAGTTTGTTGACGTCCCTCTCATGGATGGAAAGAGTCGTCACTGGGGTGGGTGGGGGGGTGGAGGGGGGTACCTTTAATGTGGGCATTGGTGGGGGTGCCCCGGCCCCTGCTGAGGTGGGGGAGGTGGAGGTGATGCACTGTGGCTGGAGCTGTTGGGAGTTGTCATGGGGGATGGTTTCAGGACTGGCCCTTTGTCTTTCAAAGCGGCAGTAGAACTCATTCAGGTCGTTGGCTAGGCGTCGGTCGTTGATGGCCTGGGGGGATTTAGGCTTGTAATTAGTGATTTGCCTAAGCCCTTTCCAGACAGTTGCAGAGTTGTTGGCTGAGAGCTGGTGTTGGAGCTTCTCAGAGTAACGTCGTTTAGCCTCTTTCAACCGCCTTGCTAAACTTGTACTTCGCCTCATTAAATCTGTCTTTGTCCCTACTCCTGAAGGCCTCTTCCTTATCAAACCTTAACCTTCTGAGTTTAGCTGTAAACCAGGGTTTGTCGTTGTTGTAACTCACCCTGGTGCGTGATGGAATACAGCAGTCCTCGCAGAAGCTGATATATGACGTCACAGCCTCTGTGTACTCATCTAGACTGTTTGTGGCAGTCCTGAACACATCCCAGTCAGTGGTGTCAAAACATGTCTGGAGATCCTCCACAGCCTCACTGGTCCACTTCCTTGATGTCCTCACTAAAGGTTTGCAGAGCTTTAGTTTCTGCCTGTACGCAGGAATCAGGTGGACCATGACGTGGTCAGAGTTTCCCAGTGCAGCACGGGGGACGGCAGGATAAGCATTCCTGACTGTGGTGTAACAGTGATCCAGAATGTTCTCCTCTCTGGTCGGGCATTTAATAAGCTGTCTGAATTTAGGGAGTTCATGAGTGAGGTTTTCTTTGTTGAAGTCACCAAGGACAATAACTAAAGAGTCCGGGTTGGTCCGCTCCACACACCGTATCTGGTCGGCGAGCATGCGCTGTGCGGCCTGCACGTTGGCCCGCGGCGGGATGTAAACACCGACCAGAATGAATGAAGCAAACTCACAGGGTGAATAAAAAGGCTTACAGTTTATGATGAAAGATTCCAGGTCAGGAGAACAGTGCTGCTGGATCACTGTCACATCGTTGCACCAACCGCTGTTGATGTAAAAACAGATTCCTCCACCTTTAGTTTTGCCGGAAAGTTCCATGTCTCTGACCGCTCTGTAAATTTGGAAGTCTGCCAGCTGCAGCGCAGATTCCGGTATTAATCCACAAAGCCATGTCTCCGTGAAGCACAAAACAGTAGATGAAGAAAAGTCCCTGTTTTTCCCCAACAGCAGTTGTAATTCCTCCAGTTTGTTGGACAGTGAACGCACGTTAGAGAGAAATATTCCTGGTAACGGTGTGCGTAATCCTCGCTGGCGAAGACGCACAAGCGCACCAGCCCGTTTCCCTCTCCTTCGGCATTTCACTGCTTGAGTAAAGGTGAGCGCACCTTTGACCAGAATGTCCAAAATTTCGAGTGTAGGGAGAAGAAAAGTAGGAAATAAGTCCTCTGGAGTTGTACCCCTTATGTTCATAAGCTCATCTCTGGTGAAAGAGCACCCGGTACCAACGCAAAAAACAGAGTTAAAACACAAAACAAAACAACGCACATACACACACCGAGGCGGCTGTCTGTGGCGCCATCTTGTGATCGTTTGCGATGTGGTTGATGAAATTGAGTTTGTTGTCGATGGTTACGCCAAGATTTCTGACTGTTTTTGGAAGATGTTTTTGTGGATGAACCTAGCTGAACGGTGATGTTGTGCTCAATATCAGTGTTGGCTGGAACAACAAGGAGCTCATTTTTCACTAGGTTGAGCTGCAGGTGGTGATCCTTCCTCCAGGCTGAGACGTCTATCAAAGATGCTGAGATTTGACCCGATACTGAGACCCAATACTGAGGGGTCATCAGGTAACAGGTGATGTCTATATTAAAAAGCTCTTTTACACACAGCCCTTTTACCATTTCATAAGTATTCCAGTGACCTGTCTTATTCTATATACAATCTCTGCCTACATTCACTTAACAGACTTCAGAGATCCATTTCCAATTGTTTGCTCAGATCTGATCTATTTGCTTTGACTGATCCCATTTGTTTTTAAGTTACCTATTTCTGTCATTTACATTGTATTCAAGCGACTTACATTGCACTCAAATTACTTTTGGCCCGCTGTGTGTTCTCCGAGTCTCCAACCCATAACCTTTCTGTTGCATGTGCCATGTTCTACCAGTTGAGCTATGGGAACCAGTGCATGTTTTAAATCAATACTGTGCTGGGCTTTCAGAACTTATCACAAAGAGTTGTTTGCAGTACTTAAACATCTCAAATTCCAACACTTCTAGCTTTTTACGAAACTTGTGGGAATGCAGCGCTCTCAGTATGCTAGTGAGAGAGTCCACATTAAGCAATGTTTTAGTGCCACATCAAAAAAGAGAGCGTGAGCACAAACAAGACCATTCCAACCTAAAATGTGAAATAAGAGCCCCAGCGAGCAAAATCAGAATTTCATTCAAGCATAAACAATTATTGCGGATTTGGCATTCAACAGAATGATTGTAGACACCTGGATTCCATACCAGCTTAAGTTGGCCTGAGTAGCTTTGGATGTGTACCAGGGCAAGCCTATCTGGGTGAGGTAAAGCCAGAGAGAAGGTTTTACCTTGTGATAGCAAGAGAACTTGCTTACTCTGAGAATACAGACATGCATACTGATTATGCAGATGCTGCACAGCAAACATAGATCACTATCAGCTGCTGACAGAGGAGGTTTTACTGCCGCAGCTGTGCGCACAGCCAGGGGAAACAAATGCTCAGAGGCCCCTCAGAGTGACAGGACAGGAAGACCCTCTGTAGGATATTTAATTCCCTTATCTCACAAGAGCCACACTGATGAGATGATAATTGTGTATGTCAGGAACAAAATAATATGTGTGTTTAGAGCTTTTCAAATGCGCTTAACCCTGGGTTAACATTAGGGATGGGAATAGTAAGGAATTTAACAATTCTGATATATATACAGTGCATTGATAAAGTATTCAGACCCCTTTTCAAATTTTGTTATGTTGCAGCCTTATGCTAAAATATGTTATTTACTTTTTCACTTCAATCTACACTCCATACACCATAATGACAAAGCAAAAAGATATTTTTTTTTTGCAACTGTATTAAATAGAAAAAAAAATGAAATATCACATTGACGTAAGTATTCAGACCCTTAACTCAGTACTTAGTTGAAGCACATTTGGCAGTGATTACAGCCAAGTATTTTGGGTATGACGCAAGCTTTGAACTGTACCTAATTAAAGTCTTCTGTGAACTGTTCACCTGGCTCCCACTTCCTCCATCGTAGGGAAGGCAGAGATCTGCCACAAACATATTTATACATTTTATATCAAAATACCGGTTACTTTTACTGCTGTAAAATCAGTATACATTTTAGTAAATGGGATGATGTGCAATTTGAAAAAAAATTCAAATCAGTGCTGTCAGGACTTAACTTCCTCCACAGCACTTAGAACATGACAATTCTCAGTAGAAATCAAATTGGTTGCATAAATATTGTCATATGTGCTGTGAAAGAGGGAAGCCTACCCGGTCATATCATCAACGGCTGACGTGCGCTCGCTCAAGTAATACAGCAGAATGAAGCAGATCACTTCACGTGTGCAAGTGGTTCTGTGATGTTGCAAACCAGGCTTTAATCGTGCAGTCCAAATGCGCCTTTTAGATAATAAGCATTTATGCGGGATAAATATAATTTAATCCACTCAACACCTGGGCAGTTGAAAGGCACATTTGCGCTGCGCAGCTGTAGCCTGGTTTTCGCTTGAGTTTTGAACATATACCTATTTTGATACCACAATTAATAACAATACTTTTTTCTTTCATTATGTAAGCATTGTTTCAAGTGGTCAAGTAATTTATTCAAGACAAGGCAATAGTCTGTAATCCAATAATAAATAAACAAATTAATAAAAAAGCAATAATAATAAACAAATTAAAAACAACAAATAAAATCTAATTAAGAAAACAGTCCTTTTTTAACAGCTTTAATTTTTTTTTTTTTTACAGCAGTAGTCTATAAAGTATTCAAGTAAACATTCAGAATGAAATGAAATTGTAACAAAACTACTAGTTACTGGTCAACACTGTGTGATTCTATTCCATTAATACTACTAAATTTATCCTGCCAAGAGCAGTGAGTTGTTTATTGTTTTCTTATTATTGTTGTTTGATTAATATTAATGACATACTTATCAGCGGCAGGTCTGTTAGGTTACACTTATACTTCAAATCCTATATTTTGATACAAATCTGCTTTTTTGTCCCACTGATAACATTCACTTTAGACATTACTGACTGTATTTACATTAATACCTCGCCAATACCCACATTTTTGCCTGTATCCACATTCCCATGAACGCTCTAAGCACACAAGCATGTAAAGCGCAGACACATGCCATCTGTGATTGCAACAGCGAGGAAATAAAAAGTCGGTCTTTTAAAACTTTGCTATTTTTGTCTTTTCTCTCTCTAATCTTTCTCTTTTGACATCTTATCAAGATAAACCGATGGTTCTCTTGCGATCAACATATTGAGCACCCCTGGTGTACACAGACTTTTTAATTAAGATATTTCATTCATACCTCTAATTACAACAAAATGCTTTAATCTTTAACAGCACATTTTAATAAGAGCAACCATCAAGTAATTACTCAGATTTAAGTCGCACTACCACACGTACTCATAACACAGTAACAATTCTTAATTTATTTGAAGTCAGCAAGATGACAACGTATTTTGTTGTCTTTTCTTTCCAAGTCTCTCTTTTTTTATCAAAAATGTATCAAAGATGGCGCCACGGATGGCCGCCTTGGTGTGGAGCTCTCCAGCTCTTTTGTTGTTTTTGTTCGTTTGTCCTGTGTTTAGTCAAGTCAATTTTATTTGTATTGTGCCTTTCACAACACACATCATTTCAAAGCATTTTTATAAAACTGAATAACATTTCGTAAATGTCGATGAATGATCATTGTGTAATTAGATAAAATACGATTGTTAATCGTGTTTAAAAATAAGTAATTAAATAATAATTGTATTAATAACCCCAGTGAGCCGTGGCAAGGAACCCAAAACTCCATAAAATGTTGTTTAATGGAGAAAATAACCTTGGGAGAAACCAGACTCACTGTGGGGGCCAGTTCCCCTCTGGCTAACATCATGAACATAATGCCAATATTACTTATGTATAGTGCAAGTCATGCTTTAAATTAATTAAACTAAGTAAGTGTTAAAGGACTGTCGGGTGCACTGGTTGTTTAGATTAGTTTTACTATCAGATATAACTAATAGTTAATGTTTATTAATTACTAATTAATAATTAAATTAAATACAAATTAACTCGTTAAATTCTATCCTTGGGGCACCACTCTTTAACAAGAGAAAAATTATAGTAAGTAACTGATCAAGTCTCATTAAATTCTACCCTGAAGGTTGAGTATTCTGATTCATAACCAAAATAATCAAAAAGGGAAGAAGCTGGTCAAATTATTGCCGTACAAATCCAACAGTAATCTGGTTACAGTTGGCTTCTAACAACAACAATTTAACAATACTTAAGTAATATGGGAGTTCTTGACGTGGCAGAGGTTGACTTCAACACAAATATTCAAACAAACAATTTGAGATCTAATGTTTAGTAGCCTGCACCCGAATCACAGCAGTAATGATGTAGGGCCATATCACACTTTTGCTCGTGTGATATTGCTTAAATATAAATACTGTATGTATGCATTTTGTCTTATTGTGTATTCTATATTTACTTTATTTTCTATTCAATTTTCTTTTTTATTATATTTTGTTTATTTTTTTTATCATCTCTGGCTTGTTGCTGTATTGTTGTGCACTGGAAGCTCATGTCACCAAGACATATTCCTTGTATGTGTAAGCATACGAGGCAATAAAACTGATTCTGATTCAGTACGTTTTTGATTCACTAAAATTAACCAGCCGATAAGATTCATTTGCTCTGGAGGAAGCACTATTTTTTATACACCACAATATTTTGTGGTGTATACAAAAAACAAACAGATTCATAAGAGTCATACCTTCAGGAAATCAGGCTACATTGGTCGTGCTGTAGATTTATAAAGAACTGGCTCATTAGAGTCAACTGTTCGAGAATTGGGCTACACTGGTCACGTTGTATGTTTTACACTACTGATCTAGTGCCACTGAATGTTAGCACAGGAACAACTTTCAATATAGCACATTGTTGTATCCACATTGGTGGAAGAATGTCATTCGGGAACAGATAATGGAACTGAAACTCATGAAAATCACTTTCCAGATGAAAAACCCAAGTTAATGCCAATGTAGGCCTAAATCCCGAAACTTTTAACCCAGGGTAATAAAACCCTGCTCCAGAGCTTTTGCAGTACCATTGTTGCCAAAGGAATACAATGTGAAATGTTGCAATTAATTCAATCAATGATACTGACCTCATAAATATGCAAATAAGAATGTTAACCCAGGGTTTAGAGTGTGATATCTTGATTAATTACTAATGCATGGTAAAATATGAACAGTGTGAAAAAGTGTAGGGAAAAAAAAAAAAAAACAGGAATATGTTTACAGTTTAGAAATTTAGAACATCAGGCAGGTACAATATGGTGCAAGTTGTACAAAATTAGCACATATCTCTTTTTAGAATCATACAAGACACAAAGAGCCCAACAATCTTAAACAGGGGGAATTCTTGGAAGAATCTAGGAATCGATTAAAAATAGGCAAGGCTCGAGGTGAGCTCTGTGGGGAGTCTAGCACTGCGGTAAAACAGCATGTAAAGAACAGAAGAGGTTGCCAGTGGCAGTTAGAGAATCTAGGGAAGATTGATGAGAAACAACATTCACCTGCTCCAAGGCTTCAGTGACGCCCACTGGAGACACAAAGATCTGGAAAGACCTGCCATGGTGGAGACCAACTGCTCATATAAACCACTAACAAAATCTTTATTCAATGGTCCAGCAGTGAGAAAAATATAAGGAAGACCTTCAAGCTGCTCCAAGGCTTCAGTGATGCCCACTGGAGACACAAAGATTACCAGTAAAGACCTGCTAAGGTAGATAGGAACTACTCCAGAAACCACTAAGACAATCTTTATTCAACATTCCAGTTGTGAGATAGACCTTTAAGCGGTTCCGAGGCTTCAGTAATGCCTACTACAGACAAAGAGATCAGGGAAGACCTGGTGTAGTAGGGAGAAACTGGTCCTTCATGCCACAGAAACAACAAAAACAATTTATTCAGCTTTCCAGCAGCCTAACACCTGAGGACATCATCTAAACATTCGTTGATAGAAAAATCTCCTGAGGTCCTTAAAGAATTAAACTGAACAGAATCAACACTGCTCTACACTACTCATTTGCTGATTAAACAGAAATATCTGTCAGCGCTTTAACAACAACAGGTATGATACCATCTGGATGATAAATTCCATGACACAATGGAGACTCAATGCAAAATGCTGATTGGACAAGCATACGTCTGCAGTTTCTATAAACTTGTGGAAAGATAAGGGACAAATAAACTTGTGTATTGTGAACAGATGCCTTGTTTGCTTTGGCCAACCACCTTTTGGTTTAGTGTAACTGAATGACCTCATGTGTACAAAAGGTATTTATATACACAAGTAAAAAAAACACACACACACACACACACACACACACACACACACACACGCACGGCAACAAATATTGTTTGATGGGGATAATACCTGATAGGTCCTGCTGCTCTTACATTAATGCCTCCAGAAAATTGCAGGGAAAGTTACATTGAAAAGGACAATAGGCAGTTAATGTCTACATTTTTCATTGGGTCAAAGGGAAAGTGAATAAACCCAAATAAAGTGACACATGAGATCATGCTAACCTTAACTGGCATCAGACACTCCCTACGGTTTCCTTGTAACACTTCTACACCCTCTCAGGTTAAGCTGTAATCACACATACAGTTGAAGTTAGAAGTTTAAATACACCTTAGCCAAATACATTTATACTCCTTTTTCCCCAATTACTGACATTTAATCAAAGAAAACATTCCCTGCCTTAGGTCAACTAGGATCACTACTTTATTTTAAGAATGTGAAATGTCAACATAATATTAGAGAGAGCTTTTAGCTTTTAATTCTTTCATCACAGTCCCAGTGGGTAAGAAGTTAACAAACACTTTGTTAGTATTTGGTAGCATTGCCTTTAAATTGTTTACCTTGGGTCAAACAATTTGGGCAGGCTTCCACAAGCTTTTCACAATAAGTTGCTGGAATTATGGCCCATACCTCTGGTGTAACGGAGTCAGGTTTGTAAGCCTCCTTGCTCGCACACTTTTTTTCAGTTCTGCCCACAAATTTTCAATCAGATTGAGGTCAGGGCTTTGTGATGGCCACTCCAATACCTTGACTTTGTTGTTCTTAAGCCATTTTGCCACAAATTTTGAGGTATGCTTGGGGTAATTGTCCATTTGGAAGACCCATTTGCAACCAAGCTTTAACTTCCTGGCTGATGTCTTGAGATGTTGCTTCAATATATCCACATCATTTTCCATCCTCATGATGCCATCTATTTTATGAAGTGCACCATTCACTCCTGCAGCCAAGCACCCCACAACATGATGCTGCCACCCCCATGCTTCATGGTTGGGATGGTGTTCTTCGGCTTGCAAGCCTCACCCTTTTTCATCCAAATATAACAATGGTCATTATGGCCAAACAGTAAAATTTTTGTTTCATCCGACCAGAGGACATTTCTCCAAAAAGTAAGATCTTTGTCCCCATGTGACCTTGCAAACTGTAGTCTGGCTTTTTTATGTTGGTTTTGGAGCAGTGGCTTCTTCCTTGCTGAGCAGCATTTCTGGTTATGTCAAACTTGTTTTACTGTGATATTTACATTTACATTTATGCATTTGGCAGACGCTTTTATCCAAAGCGAATTACAGTGCACCTATTACAGGGACAATCCCCCCGGAGCAAGGGACACAATGGTGGTGGCCGTGGGATTAGAACCTGCGACCTTCTGATTAACAGCCCTGTGCTTTAGCCACTACGCCACCACCATGCTTTGATTTGCACAAAACTACGTTCATCTCTAGGAGACAGAATGCATCTCCTTCCTGACTGGTATGATGGCAGCGTGGTCCCATGGCATTTATACTTGCGTACTATCGTTTTTGCATACAGATTCAAAGCGCTTTCACATCCACTAAATTGACACAGGCAATAGAGAAAGTATTTCTTCTTCTTCATGTGATGTTTAATGGCAGTTGGCAATCCAGGTTATGGTGCATTACCGCCACCTACTGAGCTGAATTGTGAAGTGTTCTAAAAAAGTCCTTCAGTGAAGTCAAACATCCACTGAAGCAGGGATTTCATGTACCTTTCATGCTTTTTCTTTGAGGGGCAAACAAGGTCAGTCACTGCAACCCTAATTATTTTTTTGCAAGCACTTTCCATATGCAAAAGGTTTGTGTGCCAGCCCAAACACAACGATGCACACAACTGCTTTACCTCAATAGAGGGTGAAAAAAATGTAGCTCATCTCTGAATGAGGGAATCCTGTAAATATTATATTTTGTGTTCAGTGTAGATGATTGCAAATCAAACTAAGAAAATAAAATGGTTTGCGTTTCTCTAAGAGTTATTTCTCCATAACATATTTTAACCACAAATATGGTCTTAAACATGAACACACAATAAGGCTTTTTTTATGGCAAAAATAAACAAACAAGGCACCAAAACATAATAACAAACATCTCATCTACGCTGAGCAGACAACAACATAATGGTAAAGGACAAACAAGGTTTTTTTTTTTTTTAACGTTTACTTTATCCAATACGCATGACGTCCTAAGCCTACGTAAAGTGGGCATACAAATGGAGATCGCTTCATTGCACACAAGGAGCTCTAAAATACTATTTCACGTTAGCAGCCAGAGGTGTAATGAATTACAAATACTCTTGTTACTGTAATTAAGTCGTTTTTTTTCTTCAGGAATTGTACTTTAAGTATGATATAGCTTATATAGTTTATAGTATAACTATAGTTTAAAAATGCTATAGCTTTACTTATTTTTAAAGTTAGTACATTTTATGGGCTTTAACTGTACTTTTACTACGCTATTTTCACTCCATCTGTGTTTGCAATATACCTGTCTTGGTTTTCTTTTCATCCATTAATGATTGGCAAGGGTTTGTCTCGTGACTAATCAAATCACACACAGAAAACCTGAACGGCAGCTGTAGACCTGGTACCAAGCTGCTTTTAAAGGGATAGTTCAACCAAAAATGAAAATTCTCTCATTATTTACTCACCCTCATGATATTCCATGTATGTATGACTTAATGTCTTCACCAGAACACTTTTAAAGTAAAACAGAAAAAAATATCTGCCTTAAAATGCAAGTGAATTGAGATTTGTACCGCTCCTGGCTGGAAGCATGATTTAGAGTTAAAAAAGTACTTAAATATTTATCTTTTTCACACCAAAAAGTGATCGTGTCACTTTAGAAGACATTCATTTAACAGCTTCATATGGATGACGTTTATGCTGAACGTCTGTGATTTGTGGAGCTTCAAAAGAGAAATCTCCATTCAGTTGCATTTTAAGGACATTTTAAGGACATCCTGAGCTGAGATATTTTTTAATTTTTCTTCAAATGTGTTCTGGGGAAGAAAATCATACACACCTAGGATATCATGAGTATATAAATTAGATAATTTAAATTTTTGGGTGAACTATCCCTTTAATCGTGGATGCCTCAAGCAGCAGTACAACACCTGAACATATATTGCTACACCTGAAAGGGCTTTTCGCAATGAAGGCAAATTGCTTGATCATTTCAAGTGAGTTTGGCTTGCTCATGCCAGTCGAGATATCAGAATTCATTCTTCTGAAATTTGACATTAGGATTATATTTCTCTTTAGCATTATTACATTTAATATTCAGCATTATATATGAGGATTAAAATGGAACTATCATTAAACCTCTGTAAACTTTCCTCTTGTGCAGTCAGAGCAGATCACTTTCATGCTTCAAATGGACATTAAATCCTAACGCTGAAAAAGCACGTCTCTCTCCAGCTCCTGGTGCTCCATGCATTACACTGAATGAAAAGACTGATTCCCGGGCTAAACACGTCAGCACACATTGTCGAAAAAGCACAATTTCAATTTTAAGAAATTTTAGAGAAACTTGCAATTTTAAATTTAAAATGTGTCATGTACAGTATGTGATTTGTATGTCATTCATAACTTTGAATGTGAAAACACTAATGGAGCAGTTTTCAGCGAATCAGGCTTAAGACCAAGAGCGAATGTGTGTATATTGTAAAGGAACTGAAATGAATGTGGTAATCTGGCAGTTTTTTAATTAGCTTTTTAGACAATTCTCTTGACAATGTCAATTATCAATAAATAAAACACAAGATAGAGCGTTATTATCACCCAGATCAGAACTAGAACACTGTAAGACCTGTGACTTTTATTGTGCTTTTAGGTTTTGGCAAGGACATTGTCATATATTCTTAATGCAAATATTATTATGTAATAATTTTACATCAATTTAAGCTTTTCTAAATAATTTATTTATGTCTTTAATACTGACTTTTCAGCAATCGTGCCGATTCGTCTTTGTGAAGGATGCATGAATCAAGCCATGAACAAAGTTATTCCTGGAAGAAAACTTTCTTCCTTCTGCTTCCTTCTGACAATGTTCCCCAACTCTGAGAATAGTTTTTCCAGCAGGACAATGCTCCATGCCACACAGCCAGGTCAAACAATTTGTGGATGGAGGACCACCCTTTCTTCCTTCTGCTCTGACAATGTTCCCCAACTCTGAGGATTGGTTTTTCCAGCAGGACGATGCTCCATGCCACACAGCCAGGTCAATCAAGGTGAAGATCCTGTCATGGCCAGCCCAATCTAAAAGACCTGAACCCAATTAAAAACCTCTGGAAGATTGATGGCCACAAGCCATCAAACAAAGCCAAGCTGCTAGAATTGTGACAAAGTCATCCAACAGCAATGTGAAAGACTGGTAGGGAACATGCCAAGACGCATGAAAGCTGTGATTGAAAATCAGGGTTATTCAACCAAATATTGATTTCTGAACTCTTCCCAAGTTAAAACATAAAATATGGTGTATATGAACTTGCTTCCTTTGCATTATTTGAGTTCTGTCTTTTTCTGCAAATAAATGTTTAAATAAATATTTTAATTTGGAATTTGGGAGAAATGTTGTCAGTACTTTATAGAATAAAAAAAAAAGATAATTTTCCTCAAACAGAAACCTATAAATAGTAAATCTAGAGAAACTGATAATTTTGCATTGGTCTCCTAATGTTTTCACAACATGTATTGTTTCAAAGAAGATATACAGATAATCATGCTTTAACAGAAAATTAATCTGTAATATCTTAAATGTGTCATCATTATGCAGTTTGATAAAAATGTGTTTGTAAATTGTGTCTTAAAATAAAAAATAAATAAATATGTAAATATTAATTGTATTTAGGACCCCAGTGAGCAAGCCGAAGGCGACTGTGACAAGGAACACAAAACACATGGTGGTTAATGGAGAGAAAGCTAGTTCAGTGGAGTGGAGCAGATGATCACCCACGCTTTCAATCACCCGTTAAGTTACGCTGTCAACTTCTGGACCGTAGAGTTTTCACAAGCAAGATCAAAAATTAGTCACAGAGTAAAAGATTTGATTATTGGCTGAATGTAATAAACATATGAATGCCTGAGAGAGGAGACTTGCAGCTAAATCAGCAGTGACGTGTAATATACAGTAGCCTAATCTGTGAATTAAGACTATAAACATGAAATTACACAACCCAAACAAGACCAAAACTGACTGATACACAAAGCACATAATGAAAATACATGTACAGTCCAGAAAAGACAAATGTAACAGGAGTGTTATGAGAATGATATGAAGCAGACTGATTTAAATATCATCTTCGTTCTGAACAACTTTGATCATAATATAGGCATTGTGATTTTACCTCTTTTCAAATCAAACACTATTATGATTTCGAATTTGTTTACGCTTTGAAACATTATCTAATTGAATATATATTTACATTTTGAATACTGAGCAGCTCATGATTTCCAGCCATGTGTATAACCAGAGTTTAACAGTTTATTATGTTTTATTCAGCGCTTTATCTCTAAAGACGATGATTTATTTATTTTTTTCCTGTGGGAACAACACTTGCGCTCTATCCATTTATGAGAGCGCATGCATGTTAAACAGTATCTAGCTGCATGGAGAGAGATGGTTTTACAGTCCAACAGAAAGAAACTGTTGATTTCTTGTGTTCCAGTGTGGATTACGTATTTTCACCTACATATTAAAATTAACAAATTTGGGAAATTCAAGCACTGCGAACTAGGGTTGGGCGATGTCCCCTAAATTGGCAGTTGACGATGTTGACAGTAAAACATCGCGATGGACGATGATATCGTCGGGGGGGTTGGGTTAATTTTTGAAAATTAATTTTTATAATTTTCAAAAATTATATGAAAAATTATAATTTCGTTATTTTACTAACCCAACTAATGACTCGTCGGCGCTTTATCAGTAGGCTGCACGACACGTGAAGCATTTTGTTTTTTTTAGCTTTCACTTAAGAAGAGTTGTGCACTTTTTATTTTAATATATCTCTTTACATAAATACTATTTTCCACTTAAAAACTATAATTTCGTTATTTTACTCACTGATGAGCAAAAGGTCAAGGCAGAAATGACCATGTACCTGCAGGAAATGGCCATTGATGGGGAAGAGGACCCGCTGACTTGGTGGAAAAGCGAGCGACAAAAGGTTTCCGTTCATGGCAAGATTAGCACGGAAATATCTGTGCATATGTGCTACCAGTACTCCATCAGAGCGGGTCTTCAGCACAGCGGGTAGTGTAGTTACTCCAATCCGCAGCTTATTAAAACCAGATAAAGTGAATATGTTGGTATTTCTGGCCAGAAACATCGAAATTTAAACATGGTCTATGGTGAAAGATATTAGACTTCTTTACGCATTTTTTAGCCATCCGTTCTGGAGCTATTCGATTTTGCATATAATTTTTAAACGTTCATTTGTGTAGTTCATATGACCACTTTACAATATTTCAATAACATAATTTATTTTGTAGCCTGTGCTGAAGTTAATTGTGCTGCTAATTATAAGTGAAATGTTAATGCCGAGTTTCGGTCTGAGTGTTGTTCCAGTTTTCTTGTTCTTTATTTGTTGTTGTTCTATGTTTTAATAAATGTGTGTTATTCATATTCACCTTGTTTCTTTCATTTGATTTGACATTATGGATTTATGGCCAAGGAAATTTTTCTTTAAAAGTATTAACCAGACAAAAGTTATTTGACGTTCGCTGGTCTGGGTTTATCTTAAACTGCCGCTTCAGTGTATACAAGAGCTATCGACAATGAGCAAGATTTTCTGAGACACTACAACTACTAATAATTAATTAATAAAGGCTATTTTCTTGTAGCCTACAACATAAAATATTTTAATCTAAATGTACAGTGTAAGACATGTAAAAAAAAAGACAAGAAGCTAACAATGTCAAGATCAATATTTGTGCAGCCTGCCTGACACGGTATTTTCACAGACTAACACGTCACGTCTCTGGCATATAGGCCTACTTCAGTATTTAAAATAGCATATATGCATTAGTTATATATCTCAATTTAATTTACAGAGCAATCCCTGCAAAGTTTTTAGGTTAACTATAGAAGAGACTAGGATTAGTGAGTCACACTAGCAAGACTCGCAAAAGGGGGCGTGGCATCGCAATGGTGGCTCTACATCGTGATGTTGGTCAGCCATCACGATGGACGTTGATATCGTCCATCGGCACAACCCTACTGCGAACACGGAATGTGCAGGGAATAGGGATAATTAAAATGTTGCATAAAATCCCGCTCCTAAATCCATGAAGTGGTTATTTTCCTGCAATTTTCTACACGTTGTTAATTGCTACTGCTAAGTCACAGAAAGGGTGAGTACAGTTCTAGGAGAGCACAGTTCTCTACAGTTCTCTGTGTCTGCACGCTCTTGTGCGCTCACACGGCCATGCCTCAGCACATTCAGTATATTATGCGCTTGCGCATGTTTGCGAGCTAAATATAATAGTGCTCGCGCATCTCTGAGTGCACAGTTAGAAAGACTTTGTTCGCTCAGTGTAATTTTTGTGTTATCTCACTTCTTGTCTGCTTGCACTAACATTATTAAAGCAGCACTGGCCTGATCAGGCAAGTGTCCCTGATGGGACAGTTCTAGCAACTGGCCCGAATTGCTTTCACACTGGCCCTGGGCCATTGGGCAGTCCTTACTTTCAAGCCCTGAGTGTAAAATAGTATGGTAAGTGCTTAAACCTTGTGCATCCTTGTGGACATTTTTGGCTTTTTCAGTTTTGTTTTTTTGATAACTTTGTCTGTGTTAATGCTAACTGCATAAAATTTTCCACAGGTGTGAATTTTTATTGGAATTTTAATATTTCACCCTATTTTCTTTAAACAAATATTTTTTGCACTAGTTACACAAAATACTCCCTCTTAGCGTCGTTTTGGACAAAAATGGCACATTGAAACCCATTAAAACGGCGATTTTTAATCCCAGTGCCATTTAACTATAAAATTATGCAATCTTGTTTAACATGCTTTCATTATGTTGGCAAGGCTTCAAAATTTACATTTTAAATATTTTTTATCAGATCGTGCCATTTTTTCAGGTTTGGCATATCATCGCTTTTGTTGTTGTTTTCTGCTGTTTTTGGCTTATGCATATTATAGAGCCAATTAGATACATTATGAATATATAATTGTGTGAGTGTGTTGGTATGGATTTCAGAGTGTGGTTTGTATGTGTCTGAGGCTCTAATAATAAAAAATAAAACAAATTCTGTTTAGCATTTATTAAATTGAAAATAATTATAATTATTATATTTTTTATAAAAAAACAACAGTGGCATTATGTAAACAAACCAGCGTTTAAAGTGTTAAAATTCTGAAAATAAATGAATGTTTGGTAATTATGATTAGAACTGATGCTGGTTAAAATATAAGTCAGTGAAAGTAGAAAAAATATTATTCTATAATATTTTTATGACACTTTTTGACATGGCCATTTTTGTCCATTATGGACCTAAGTGGTAGCTTTTTTTAAATCTGATACTGCATAAAAAATATGAAAGCATCAAAATGAATGTTTTTGTTAATCATTGACATATCCGAGGCTCTAATAATCAAAGAAAAAAAATTCTGCTTAGCATCTATTAAATTGAAAATAATTACTATTTTTAATTTTTTCCTAAAAAAAACAACAGTGGCATTATGTAAACAAACCAGCGTTTAAAGGGTTAAAATTCTAAAAATGAATGAATGTTTGGTCATTATGATTAGAGCTGATGCTGGTTAAAAAAATTATGTCAGTGAAAGTGGAAAAAAACATAAATCTATAATATTTTTATAACAGTTTTTGGACATGGCCATTTTTGTCCATAATGAACCTATGTGTAACTTTTTTTAATTGATGCACAAGGGTTAATGTATGTTCCCTTCAAACCAATAAGGACAGGAATACAGTGATTTCATTAAGCATATTAAAAGTATACAAAGCATCAAAATAGTAAACTATATAACCATTATACCTTATATACATCAAGCAAATTACATAACCAATCATTATAAAAAGTGTAAAAGGACTCACTTGAATAAGTATGCATGAAGGAAATGTATATACATTACACAAACAGCAATTGGGCCGCAATTAATCATTATTTTGATTATTGACTAATTTAATGATTATTTGAATGATTATTTGACTATTCTGCCAATTAATTCAATGATTAATAATTAGCACTTAACTGACTATTCATCTTGTGCCTTGATTTAAAAGGTTGGATTAAACATGCTTACTAACAATTAAGTGGAAAAAATAATTTTTTGAAATTTTGTCTAGATGACATTCAATTCACTGATAAAATTATATATTGTGTAAAGTTAAATAAAGTGTTTTGTCTGGTTTTCAATTTAAATCCTTAATACAAGATACAATTGCACTGTAAATTTTTTTCCATAAATTTAACGGTTAAAGATTGTAAAAATACTACAGTTAAAAAAAAAAATGAATTGGTAAATGGGCAGTTAACTTAAAATATATGGTAAGAAATTATAATCCATTTACAAAGAAAACACATGTAATTCTACAGTACAATGTTGTAAAAATAAAAAATTCGACATGTAAAAAGTATGATTTTACCATATAATTAACAGTAAAATTGTATATTATGTTTAACAAGACAGTACATGTACTTTGTACGGTAAAATATTGTTAAAATGACGGTAACAAATTATTATTTTGAAAATCGCCATTCCTAGAATTCCCTGTTTAACAATTTCCCTGTTCACATTTCAATGTATTTTATGGGAATAGCTGTTTCTTATTTTTAATATCACTTAACTAAAATAGGGTTTCTGTGTTAAAGTTTAGTTAATGCTTATTACATTATTTTAATTTCACAAATGTTACCCTGATGGTGTTTAGTGTTTGTGTGAGTGACTCTCTCTACATGTTTATTGGTCATCATGTGCTTCATGTCATCATGTGCCTTTCTGTAAATAATAAGGTGAGTAACAATACAATATTTCAGAAGGTTAAAGTATTAAGTTTATATAATTTAATAATATAAACGGTAATGCACCGTAAAATAAACAGGCATCAAAATGACATTTTAAAGCCTGAAGTGTGGTTACCATATTTTTTACAGTGTTCTGGCAACCACAGCTGCCAGTTTTTAACTGTAAATTTAACAGGGTTTTTTTTTTTTATAACGATAACGTCGACTAATCGTTTCAGCCCTACTTTTAAACATTTACAGCTGTTGTATTAATTCTGTTTTTGACGTAAATTACTACAGAAGACGTACACAAACTGTCAAGTGTAGTAGTAGTAATGTCTCTTTAAGGCAGATTTCTGTAATTTTTACGTCTTAAATTTAATGTAATATTAAACAAACAAATATTAAAATGTTCTCAGCAGTTTCTGTGTGTGCTAAAATACTGAACAAATTGTGTCCAGTATGAATTTAGTAAGGAATGCAATTCTTGTCTCATAAACTCCCTTGAGGAAGTCCTGTATAGGGGACATATTCTGTCTTTGAATGCATGCATGTGCACAATGCTGAGACAAGTTGTGGTCTGATTTAAAGTGTACACATGCTGGATGAAGCCGCGCTACAACTGCATTATCTAGGTCTGTTAGTCTAAATTAGCCTAAACTAAACTTAACATGCAATGGGCAGTGAAAAGGCAGAACTCCAAAACAACTGGCATACTGTGGAGATTTCTTCAGGTACAGGTTCTATGCAGGCCTAATACTAACTTCAAGAGCTATATAAGGACAACAACAGGGATAGATGGAGCTCTTCACTATCAAGTCTGAATGACCTGATCAGAGCAGAAGACAGCATTGCAGCACCTTCACGTGTGGCTTTTTTCCCTGGTATGTATGCCATGTTGTTACGGTCACCTGCTGCGTCATGTCCAGCATGGCTGATGCAGCAGAGCGCTCCTCAGCTAACTCCATTTTGGGACTAGGGTTACAACGGTATGAGATTTTCACGGTATGATAACAGTCTCAGAAAATATCACGGTTTCACGGTATACGGTATTACACAATTTCTATTCTCAGTGAAAACGGAAGGGTTATTTATTTATTTTTGATCAAACACTTTATTATATTTAAACTTGAAACCATTTAATTTATTGAAGTATGTGTAAAAAAAGTCTCCCTTTTGAAAATAAAATAAATAGAAAAAATAAGAAAGCTAACAGAATTATAATAATAAATCAAATTATAAACATGATAAAATTATATAAAGCATGTTAGTTTACATGTTAAATTAATTACTAAATGTAAAAATAACATCAGCTGTGTTATCTTATAAAGGAATGTCCTATGATTATTAATAATTAACATACACTGTAGACGGCTCCTGTGTGTACGTTTAACTCAGTGCTTCTCAACTGGTTTTGCTTCAGGACAGATTTTACATTAGAAATCAAGTGGCGACCCACCATAGTAATAACATAACCTGTAATTAATGTATCCTGGGTTGCATTTCCTTTTATGTTGCATAGTTGTATTCATGGTTTTCCAGTACAAGGACATTCATCAAGTGACATTATTTTTGTTGTTGATGTCAACGTTTGACTTCCAGCACACAACTGAATAACACAGGCTACACGACTATGATAATTGAATACTGCAAGAGTTAGATTAACATACAGGTGCGAAGGGACTTCAACATTTCTCAACTGCACAAATAATAAATACATATTTGTCTCTGGCGTGCTTTTGCTTGCATGTCAATGATGCCGAGATCTACTTTTATATTTAATTTAATCACTGAGAAGGTTTACCTGCAAAATTATTAGCACCAAACATCACAAGCAGCCTCAAGAATGGACACAGTGTAGCTGTATAACACTTTTCCTTGAGCAGAATATTGCACTACAGATCGCTAAGTTTGTTCAAAGGAGAAAGCGAGATGTGGTTGCCAGATTGCACAAAATAAGTATAACATTAGGCGGAATATTTCCAATTTGCGCAAGTATAAATCTCAAACGGGGGGTGTTAAGTCTCTTATTTGGCAACCCTGATCATGTTAAACACTTGTGGAGACGCGTTAGGTCCCAATGCAAGTTCACTGAAATATCCAATAAAAAAAATAAAAAAAATAAAAAATGTTTTTACGATAAATGAGCCACGGGCCACATTAAACCATGTGGAGGGCCTGATCCGGACAGCAGGCCGTATGGTGCACATGTCTGCTTTAGCCGTTTGCGAGATTATCATTAAATCTGCCTCAGCAGTCCAATATAGTAGATCACTTGGGCGGCCGATGAAATATCTTCAATGGGAGAACCATGGCATTGTTCTTTCCCTGCTGTCCACGACCCAGTTCGAAAAGACCAGTTGAGAAACACTGCTTTAACTCACACAACACACTCACACTCATTCTTGTCAGACCCCCTCACCTCGCTTCTCTCTGACATTTTCTCCGCTGCATTTGTGTGTGTGCGTGTGTGAGACGCAAGTTGACAAGGAAGAAAGTCAGGAAGCAGGAAAGATGACGCGCACGTGCATGTATGATTCTCTGTCCGGTTGCATTTTTTTCTCAATACAGTAGATAAGCAAATGTACATGGTATGATAACCGTCAATTTTCAAACCGCGGTATACCGTGAAACCGGTACACTGCTGCAACCCTATTTGGGACTGGCTGAGACTCCACAGCCATCATCCAGCAATGACGTGTTGGAGGAGCACTTCAGCCACACATCACACATACTAGCACAAAGCACTCACATGATGACCCATCTCTGTCAGCTGCAATCAAGGTCAGATTTTCATGAAAGGCTGCAAAGCAGCTGATTACCACAGAGATTAATCAGAATCATCTGATCAAAAACAAAACCCTGAAAGCAGTGCCTCACATTAATTTTGTTATTTATGGTCTCCACTCCACTTTCACTACCCAGTGAGAGACAGGGACTGATTACGTGCTATGAAATAATACGAATATGATTCAGTGAGTGTATCATTGCAAAGAGACAAAATAAAGTTAAATATATCGGCTAAAAAAAAATCAGCAACACCAGATCTGAAAGGCTCTAATCTTTGCTGTAATTCCTTATACACTCATGGATAATATTCCAGTGGAAAGCAAATAATCTGTCCACCATTAAAGTGAAAATGCTGCACGATGTTACACAGCCAATCAGAATATATTGGAACTATGTGGAACAAGATTTTGGACCAATGAGATTTCACTTGTGGGCAGGGCAACCAAACACAATGGCACAAAAACAGAAACTAAGATGCCACAGAAAATAGAAATGGTAACAAACAATAATGTCCTGTTGATCACTGTGGTTGGTTAGGGCAAAAACTCAACATTCATTTTTAAGAGCTAGCTTTAATCACTCATCACTTTATCACGTTGCGCATGGTTGGTTAGGACCAGGGACTAAAAATGGTTCAAGGAACTAAAACCAAAAACAAATGAAAGTTTTAGCAGAAAGGTAACCGAAAACTGGAACAAAGTGATTTCAATAATTCCGAAGTAAAAACATTATTTTGAAATGCTAGTAACCTTTGTGAAAACCATTGAATAAGTTAAAATATAATAATATAGGCGAGATCCAAACCACTCTTAAAATGGGAACGCAATAAGAGCTTATATAAGGTGAAGTCCAAGCTCAATATTTTACACTTAATGTGGAAGAAAATAAATAAATAAATAAATAAATAGGACAGGTGGGCTGATGACCAACAAAAGTTTTGGCAACAGAAGAGTTTCCTCTATGACAAAAAATGTAAAAATAATGAATGATTGTCTGGATTTTTTGTTTCAAACTATTTTTGTCTGGTAGTAAGGTCTGCTTTCTCTTTCCGTAGAGAGAGCGGAGATCAGGTGTCTTTGTCCCTGTGGTGAGAGTTGAGCATGAGGTTGGAAATTACTGTGCTGTATTCAAATGATGCAGGGGTGTGTATTAAATACTTTGCTGTGGACCATTGGGAGGGGGAGCCCCACTTATTCTCAGGAAATAGTGAGCAATACACAGTTATCATCAGCACAATCAACTCCAGTATGGTCACTCGAGTGTACAGCTGAAGTCAGAAGTTTACATTAACTTAGGTTGAAGTCATTAAAACTAATTTTAAGGACTCCACAGATTTAATATTAGCAAACTATAGTTTTGGCAAGTCATTTAGGACATCTACTTTGTGCATGACATAAGTAATTTTTCCAACGACTGTTTACAGACAGATTGTTTCACTTTTTATTGACTATCACAATTCCAGTGGGTCAAAAGTTTACATACACTAAGTCAACTGTTCCTTTAGGCAGCTTGGAAAATTCCAGAAAACGATGGCAAGCCTTTAGGCAATTAGCTTCTTACAGGCTAATTGGAGTCAATTGGAGATGTACCTACGGGTGTATTTTAAGGCCTACCTTCAAACTCAGCGCCTCTTTGCTTGACATCATGGGAAAATCAAAAGAAATCAGCCAAGACCTCAGAAAAAAAAATTGTGGGGCAATTTACAAATGCCTGAAGGTACCATGTTGATCTGTACAAACAATAGAACGCAAGTATATAAATCATAGTATTTTTGTGTGAAAAGTGAAAATCAATCCCAGATCAACAGCAAAGGACCTTGTAAAGATGCTGGAGGAAACAGGTAGACAAGTATCTATATCCACAGAAAAACGAGTCCTATATCAACATAAACAGAAGGCTGCTCAGCAAGGAAGATGCCAACGCTCCAAAACCAACACAAAAAAAAACAGACAAAAGTTTGTATGTGCACATGGGTACAAAGATCTTACTTTTTAGAGAAACATCCTCTGGTCTGGTTTTGGCCATAATGACCCTCATTACGTTTGGAGGAAAAAGGTGAGTCTTGCATCCTGAAGAACACCATCCAAACCGTGAAGCATGGGGGTGGCAACATCATGTTGTGGGGGTGCTTTGCTGCAGGAGGGACTGGTGCACTTCACAAAATAGATGGCATCATGAGGAAGGAAAATAATGTGGATATATTGAAGCAACATCTCAAGATATCAGCCAGGAAGTTAAAGCTTAGTCGCAAATGGGTCTTCCAAATGGACAATGACGCTCCAAAGTTGTGGCAAAATGTCTTAAGGCCAACAGAGTCAAGGTATTGGAGTGGCCAGCACAAAGCCCTGACCTCAATCTGATAGAAAATTTGTGGGCAGAACTGAAAGTGTGTCTGTGAGCAAGGAGGCCTACAAATGTCAGATTACACCAGTTCTGTCTAGAGGAATGGGCCAAAATTGTAGCAACTTATTGTGAGAAGCTTGTGGAAGGCTATCCAAAATATTTGACCCAAGTTAAACAATTTAAAGGCAATGTTACTAAATACTAACAAAGTGTATGTAAACTTCTGACCCACATGGAATGTGAAATAAATCATTCTCTCTACTATTCTGTCATTTCACATTATTAAAATAAAGTAGTGATCCTAACTGACCAAAGACAGGGAATGTTTTCTACGATTAAATGTCAAGAATAGGCCATCACTTGGGCGGCCACCGAAATATCTTCAATGGGAGAACCATGGCATTAATCTTTCCCTGCTGTCCACGACCCATTCCGAATAGACCTGAGACCCACTAGTTGAGAAACACTGCTTTAACTCTCACACACACACACACACACACACACACACACACTTATGTCAGACCCCCTCACCTCTCTCTGACATTTTCTCCACTGCGTGTGTGTGTGTGTGTGTGTGTGTGTGTCACAAGTTGTTGTGTCACACGCAGGTGAGATTCTCTGTCTGGTTGCATCTTTTTTCTCAATACCGTAGATAAGCAAATGTACATGATATGATAACCGTCTATTTTAATACCATAGTATACCGTGAAACCCTAACCAGGAATTGTGAAAAACTGAGCTTAAATGTATTTGGCTAAACTGTATGTGAACTTCTGACTTCAACTGTAGATAAACAACAACAAAAAAACATAAACCACAAAACACAAGAAGAGTTTTCAAACAAATCAGTGAAAAGCACTACTAAATGTCTAAATGTAAATGTAGCTTTTGTCATTGATTGGCCATGTTAAAGGCCCTATGAATTCCACAATGACAATTAAGTCACTATGAATCAGTGCTGCTGTTTTGAATGAGAACTGGCAGGAAATGTTCAAGGGACAAAGATGTACCTTCCTTAAACCGAAGAATAGTCCTTGAAATGGTCTACAACAATACTCTAATATTTGATAAAATAATAACAATAGTATCTTTATGAAACTGTAAATAATTCACAATTAAATTTGGTCAATTAAAATTGAGATGAGTTATAAACCACTGTTGAGCTACAAGATCCTGTAATCATCAGCCTCAGTGGAACCACACAGGAGACTGTTGCTTGCGTTCCATTACATATGCATGCTTGCATTCCGTTTAGGCGTTAACCTTTGACACCACTGAAGTCTCCACTTTGAGGTTCTTTAAGGTGACACATTTTTTAAAGGTTAGAGTCTGCTGCGTTTGAAGGAGCTGAAACCAGAAAAGAGGAACCAAATAAAAGCCCAAATCCCCCAATGTGTCAAACGGACAAGAACAACATTGAGATGTTGCACACATTTGCCTACCAACTGACATAGGTATTTTTGCTGCCTGTACAAGATATTGAATTACCAGCCATTCAGTTTTCTTTCTAACCAACATACAATGAATATACTGTAGAATTCACTCTAGAATCGAGGTTGACTGGGTTGATAGTGCCCTGCAACCAATTGTCCAATGTCTCCAACCACATCAAATACCACATAGCTTACACTGCATAGTTTTCCATGCAATAAGTCCACTGTGAGCACAAAAAATAGGGAAGCCTTGATAAGACAAACCAAACATTCAAAATGTTTTAACTGTGACTCACTCGGATTTCATAAATAAAATGTTTAATCACAGCAGAAGTGAGACAGGATGCTAAAGGGAAGACTGTAAATGAAAAGAGGATGTCCCCTTTATAAAACACTCAAGATATTAAAATATATTTCAAGTTCCTTTTGTTGCCATCAATTATGTGATTCCATCACGTACCACAGGCTGATTCGGTAGAGATGATGTGATAGATTTATCTTGATCTGTACCCTAAAATAAGAAGTGAAGAATCATCACTTTTAACCCTCTAGGGTCTGAGGGTGTTTTGGGCCCTGGAGAAGTTTTTACATGCCTTGACATTTGTGCTTTTTTCAGTTGCTTAAAAACATAATAATGGCTAAAGTCTGATAACACTGTATTCAGCACAAACTGGGCTACAATAATATGTGAGCAACATGTATGTACAGGTTTGTATTTTTGAGAAAACAATGTTTATGCATGGTTTTTGAAAAAACTAAAAATTTAAGTCATTGAAATAAGGCCATATAACACATACTAAACATTTGTCCACAAGACTTTTGAGAACGGGATCTTGTAGCCTAGAGTTTTTGCTACAAAATTATGTGAAAACCATCCTGATCACTCATTCATACAAAACAATATAGTCATTTAACTTTTGTAACACAATTTTAGTGTTGAAAGGTCATATGCAAGGAGGCGTGAACTATAGTGATTATTGAGGTGATTTACACCTGATGAGACAAAAGACCCCTCCCCTGGGCCTATCACTGAGGAATGTGACAGAAAGAGAGTGAATGCGAGGAGGCCTACTGATCAAAATCCAGTTTTAAATTAAAAGAAGTAATCTCACTATACATTTTCTTTACATAAGGACTTTACTTAATTTTAGACCTACACTACCATTTAAAAGAAGTCTTCTACTCACCAAGACTGCATTTATTTGATCCAAAATACAGTAAAAACATTGTGTGAACTATTTTTACAATTTAATAGAACAGTTTCCTATTTGAATATATTGTAAAATGCAATTTGTGATCAAAGCTGAATTGTCAGCATCATTACTGCAGTCTTCATTGTCACATGATCCTTCAGAAATCATTATAAGATTGTGATTTTCTAATATGGGCATATTTAAAGTGCATTTTAACACATATTTGCAAGCACAAGCTTTGTTGATGATAATGAGGCAGCATAAACACTAGATAAAATATACATTCTAAACATTCATATTATTTTTATATCATACTACATATCATATTTATATCATAAAGCATACAATTTAAATACATTCTTTAGCCAAAACCGCATTTAAATATAACTAAAACTTGCTTATTAGGACATATTTCAAATGTCAATACTCTGAATTCTGGCTGGCAAGTCTGGAAACAGTCCCACTAGTAAAATATGTACATGTTTATATAAAACAGCATGTCAGCTAATGAAAACTAAATGACTTACTCGTCCAAAATTGTAAAACGGAGTATTTTAAGTTGTTTCCGCTGTAATTACGAAAATAGAGAGTGGTCGTGGAGTATTGGGCTAAAGCACTAAACTGTTAAGCAGAAGGTTGTCAGCTCAATCCCCACAGCCAGCACAATTGTGTCTTTGAGCAAAGCACTTAACTCCAGGTTGCTCCGGGGGGGATTGTCCCCGTAATAAGGACTCTGTAAGTCACTTCGGATAAAAGCGTCTGCCAAATGCATAAATGTAAATGTAAATATCTAGCAGGACGGACGCGTCCGTCGACCCCAGAGGGTTAAGGGAAGTGTTGGGACTTGGACGTTTTAGACATGTATCAGTCTTCTCAAATATCCTCGTTCAGACCCTGCAAGAGTGGCTGATTCAGACACATGTATATAAAATGATATTGTCTTATAGACAAGACACCATTGAAAGTCTTTCATGTGCACAGCCCAGAGGCAAAACTTCTACAGACTCCATACTGCTACTGTACAATCCCACAGAGACAATCTTGCCACAGGCTCACTGCTGGAGATACACATTTTATTTTATTCCACACAGTTCAAGAAATAAAAGGACCCTGTAACCATCATGAAAAATCTAACTTCTACTGGAAAAAAAATGTCCTGTTTTATATGCGTTTACATATGAAAAGCGTGAAATGCCCATGTTTACTTCGCAGCATAACTGCAATGTGTTCTTTCCCAGTGTCATCACATCACAAAGATTATGAAAGCAATATAGTCACTATATTATAGACACCTGACGGGCGATCAAGCGGTGGTGCTAGTAACTGTCTGGATTACTGCAAGTTTATTTAATAAGCCAGAAGCAGTGTGTTTTCCCCAGATTTTGCAGATGTTGTGGGGACCAAACATTTCTGCAAAGAAAGTAAAACCTGAAATCACCTATATTGTGGATAAAGAAAAAAAAGTTTTCCAGATATCCATTCCATTTCAGATCCATCTATGATGTATTTTCCTTGAAATACTGTTGTCTCAAATGGCATGGGTATACCCCCTACCTAAAAGGAAACCACAAACTTGTTGATAAACCAATAAACCTGAAACGCTTGATATGAAAATAAGTACTAGAGGTGATTTGCAATGCAAATGTTAACATCCAAAAGTATGGTTCAAAAATGTTAAACTATGATAAGGCATGTAGAAACTTGAACGCTAGTATATCCAAACTTTCTGTGAATGTACAATCTGGGGAAAAGCATATTATATTAATTTTAATACTATAACTGATACCCTCATGAAGCAGAAGCTTTGGCAGGAGGTCATGGATTAACCGCAATAAACAGTGTCATAAAGTGCACATACCTAGTCGTTTGATTCTGGACCAAAAGAGCCAAAGAGCATTAAATTAATTTAAGTTCTTAGATGAGAGCTGAACAAGGTGAGTTACATGATATACTCGAGTCACAAATTAAATGTAAGACATACAGTTGGACATTTCTTACTTCAATAACGTTAATATATTTTTATAAGCAGTTATGCAAGTTCTAATGCATTACTTAAAAACCACAAATCTGAGACAAGTCCGTTTTACTCAACAAATGAACATGTACATCTGCTTTAATTTGCTCAACTGGTATCTATTATCCCATTATCTTGCTCTTAGCAAGAATGATCCTAAACGTGACTGCAAACAATTCAATTGTCTCATTTTCATACAAGTGTTTCGCACTTGCTAAGCACAGTAAATCTGGCTCACTTTTGCAGGCGGCAAATTCCCCAAATGAAACCTAGGCAAACACCTAAAGGAAGAATGATGGCTCTATAGATTTCCTTTGTGCTAGAGGGTATGCATTTCTACACACCGAGAGAGCTGCGGTGTGATGACTCAGTCTGAACTCAATGAACCTTCACAAGCCCATGTCTGAAAAAGACCAGCCCTCTTCAATGGGACCGCCCCTCCTGTGTCTCTCACTCCACCACCTCCCCTTCCAGCACATCTATCTGCGCTCAGCTGACTCGGCTGTCTATAATAGGAATGAATCTGACCTCTTCCTGTCTGTGTATACTCTGCTAACTCTCTCAGCTGTGAGGTACCTCTAGCTAATGGAAACAAATCTCATGTTATGATGATCCGGTGAGGTCCTGTTCTTCAAGCGTTATCAGACCAGGCCATCAGTCTAATGTCACAAGGTCCTTTTACGTTGGTCGCAAATGGTGCACTGGACCACAAACAGGAACAGACCTCTAGACTGCAAATACACCAAGAAAACTGATCAAATGTGGTAAACAAACCACTCTGTAGGGATGTAGGATTTACTGCTGATCGCTGATTTTTTTAACATTCGTATAGGTCTGATTCGGCTGATATTGGAAGTATGAAATATCAAGCCTTTTTCTGATCAAACATCACATGTTTCTAAGTAATGAAACAGTTATCTATCTTTTCTACAGTTTATTCAAATGTTTAGAAATGTAATTTGGATGAGGTGAAAATATAGCATTAACAGTATTTTTATTTAAAAAAAACAGGAAAAACAACATCAATTTAAAATATCAGCCATCATATCACCAATAGGCTTCAATAAAATAAGGGCTGGTTATCGGCAACCACCTCACAATACCTACATATCAACAAAACATGTCACAATTCTATATATATGATTGTAAAGCGGGTTAAGGGAAAGGAGCTGCCGCTCTACAATGATGCAATAATAAGATCGTGACTGATCCTGCACCAAACAATTGAGAGAGACCCAGTGTTGTCCACGAGAGAAATAATTAATCTGTGGGTTCAGTTTTAATCGCTCTCATGCCTCATAGAATAAACTCTGAGTTTGCACTTATTAAGATGACCTACCTCTTCATTTTTTAACAATTAGACATAGGAATACACAAATAGATACGAATAAAATACTGACACATTATCATGTAAAAATTATTGCTATTAATCCATATATATGTTTACATTGGTAAGGCCAAAATATAAATAATTCTCAGCTATCTGTCCTGCAAAAAATGTCTATATATCAGTGCATTCCTAAAACAAAAATCTAGGGTAAACAGTTTAATTGAGCATGCCTATTTAAGTATACTCTTGATCGCAAGCCATATGCACAATGCATGTGCACTATGACTGCTTTATCTATTTTGAATATGTTAAGGTGCATGTGTGGATGATAATGTGCTCACAACAAAGTTTGCATCACACCGTGCATGAAATGTACTGGCAATACCTGTAGTATTTCTGAATTCAAACTAGTTTTCAAAATATTGTAATACACAAATAGCTTAAGTTTCTACTGAGTAGAACATTGGAAAACAAACACACTGCAATACAAGCTATTGTAATAGTTTCAATTGGCTGATCTTTTACAATACACTACAATCACTTATGTAAATGTTTACCATTCTCCAAAAGCTGTAAATTAATTTCCTCAATACTGCTAAAGAAAAAATGCTTATTATATAATGGTGGCTCGTTCACAATGTCCCAACTAGCCATTGACAATAATCTTGTGTGTTTCCTTAGCAAATATTTAAACATGCTTTTTCCCAGTGAGCAGGTCTATGGAATTATGGGAAGGGCAGACTGGCGCCTGTGTGGAAAGGGATGACCTGATCTGACAAAATGCTGCTGACATTTCACTGCAGCTGAGCTATAGGCCCTGCAGCCAGCTGCTGGCCTTTCACTCATGAAACCCAATCCACTTGCACTCGTGCCGGCAACTAAAGCCACACACACACACTCACTAACAAACTTGCACACACATCTTCACAGTCTTTCTTTCCCTGATGCAGCAGAGATATATCTAGAGTTCTAGCAGAGTAAAAAAAAAAAAAGTGTACGAGTGCCATAAGTGTGAGAGAGATCGTATAAATAGCGTCTGTATGCGTGCATGTGTAAGGACTTATATGAATAGACCCTGTGTGTCTCTGTGCAAGAGTTAGCAAGAAAACTTAGAGAGAACAGAGGGAGAACAGAGAGTTTATATAAACCGACTCGATGTGTATTGGCTCCTGGACACTAATGTTCATCTTAGCTGAAATTAGCAGAGAAAAGACGCTCAAACCTTCTCCTCTACAATCGCATCTCTGTTTCACCATGTCTCACAAATCCACACAGACTTCTTTTAAGAAATGAAAGAGAAAAAGGGCCACTATAAACAGCTCTGAGTGGAAGGAAACTCAGTTACCCACACTTCCATTGCTAAACCTTTCCTCTGTCAGCTGGTCTTACATCAGTGTTTTTTTGTTTTTTTATTTTGTCCCCTTTTTTATCTTTGATTCTGAAGCAAAGCCCTCAATCACAGATTTGTATACAGTGTATATACTATATACAGTGCATCCGGAAAGTATTCACAGCACTTCACTTTTTCCACATTTTGTTATGTTACAGCCTTATTCCAAAATTGATTAAATTAATTATTTTCCTCAAAATTCTACAAACAATACCCCATAAATGACAACGTGAAAGAAGTTTGTTTGACATATTTGCAAATTTATTTAAAAAAAATTAAAAAAAGAGGAATTAACAGCCTTTGCTCAATACATTTACATTTACATTTATGCATTTGGCAGACGCTTTTATCCAATTGGTACCTTTGGCACCAATTACAGCCTCAAGTCTTTTTGTGTATGATGATACAAGCTTGGCACACCTATTTTTGGGCAGTTTCTCTCATTATTCTTTGCAGGATCTCTCAAGCTCCATTAGGTTGGATGGGGAGCATCAGTGCACAGCCATTTTCAGATCTCTCCAGAGATGTTCAATCGAGTTCAAGTCTGGGCTCTGGCTGCGCAACTCAAGGACATTCATAGCCACTCCTTTGTTATCTTGGCTGTGTGCTTAGGGTCGTTGTCCTGTTGGAAGATGAACCTTCGCCACAGTATGAGGTCCAGAGCTCTCTGGAGCAGGTTTTCATCAAGGATGTTTCTGTACACTGTACAGGCATTCATCTTTCCCTCGATCCCGACTAGTCTCCCAGTCCCTGCCGCTGAAAGCTTGGAGTCGTGGTGGCGTACTGGGCTAAAGCACATAACTGTTAATCAGAAGGTCGCTGGTTCGATCCCCACAGCCACCACCATTGTGGCCTTGAGCACTTAACTCCAGGTTGCTCCGGGGGATTGTCCCTGTAATAAGTGCACTGTAAGTAACTTATTAACTTTGGATAAAAGCATCTGGCAAATGCATAAATGTAAATGTAAATACATCCCACAGCATGATGCTGCCACCACCATGCTTCACTGTAGGGATGGTATTGGCCAGGTGATGAGCGGTGCCTGGTTTCCTCCAGACATGATGCTTGCCATTCAGGCCAAAGAGTTTGTTGTCATTGTTTCATCAGACTAGATCATTTTGTTTCTCATTGTCTGAGAGTCCTTCAGGTGCCTTTTGGCAAACTCCAGGCAGGCTGTCATATGCCTTTTACTGAAGAGTGGCTTCCGTCTGGCCACTCTACCATACAGGCCTGATTGGTTGAGTGCTGCAGAGATCGTTGTTCTTCTGGAAGTTTCTCCTCTCTCCACGGAGAAAGGCTGGAGCTCTGTCAGAGTAACCATCAGGTTTTTGGTAACCTCCCTGACAAAGACCCTTCTCCCCTGATCGCTCAGTTTGGTCTGGTGGCCAGCTCTAGGAAGAGTCCTGGTGGTTCCAAACTTCTTCCATTTATGGATGATGGAGGCCACTGTGCTCATTGGGACCTTCAATGCTGCAGAAATTTTACGGTACCCTTCCCTAGATCTGTGCCTCGATACTGTCTTGGAGGTCTACAGACAATTCCTTGGACTTTATGGCTTGGTTTGTGCCCTGATATGCACTGTTAACTGTGGGACCTTATATAGACAAGTGTGCCCCTTTCCAAATCATGTCCAATCAAATGAATTTACCACAGGTGGACTCCAATCAAGTTGTAGAAACATCAAGGATGATCAATGGAAACAGGATGCACCTGAGCTAAATTTTGAGTGTCATAGCAAAGGCTGTGAATACTTACGTACATGTAATTTTTTCGTTTTTTATTTTTAATAAATTTGCAAAGATTTCAAACAAACTTCATTCACTTTGTCATTATGGGGTATTGTTTGTAGAATTTTGAAGAAAATAATGAAATGTAATCCATTTTGGAATAAGGCTGTAACATAACAAAATGTGGAAAAAGTGAAGCGCTGTGAATACTTTCCGGATGCACTGTAGTCTACTTAATATAAATGCACTGTTACAAAAGGTGTTATCTATTAATTCCTGATGTAATTTTGATCGCTTCTCTCTCTGTGCTTGAGAGAGAACAGACAGTAGTAAAGCTTGAAGGTGTCAATGGTAATTAATGAACAGCAGCTGAGGCTTGAACGGTGGACACGTGCATCATAAACAGGGCACTCGTCCAATATCGTGAGATCGCACCTTTTAATGCAAAAACATATTCCTCCTGCGTTTGACTTGTTTCTGAGTCATCCTGCATTCTGTGTGTTCATCAATCTCCATATTTGCTTGTCTCACCTTCTGCCATGTGGAGCATTGCATGCACAGATATTTGCATATCACGATATAAAAAAATTCTGTCTTTGTGATTTTTGGAGCTACAAAAGGTCAGATCACAATTTACTTGCATTGAATGGACCTACAGAGCAGAGATATAGATTATTTTTTTTTTAACTTAGCAACAATGCATAAATAAACATTGCACAATAAAAATTTGTCACAGATATGATCCATACACTAAAAGTGGTTAATGTAAAATTATTATTGTATCATTAATGTTTTATTTCACATCAAGGCCATTTATCCATTTTTACATTAATTATTATTTTTGTTAATATTATTAACTACATTATATCATTTGCTTACATTAGATTTTGTGTTCTCTCAGACCTGATTAATTTAATAAATATACAATATAACATCCATCCTTCCAGCACAATTTGCTTCTAGCTGGTGAAGAGGCTTTTCAAACCAGACAGACACGTGGCATGAACCAATGGCAGGGAAGTAGCAGAGGGAGTGATAGTGTTACTAACTAGGACAGTACATTTTGAATAAATGGTTCGAACGGTCTGGTAATTTAGCGCGTGAGCATGACACCGAACTGATCTGGACCGGGAGAAGTAGAGTGCCCGTCTGTGTGCATTTATGGTGCAAGATCCGCCACTGATTTGGTAACATCTGCACAATGGACGGCATGAAACAAATATTGTTCAGGGAAAATTCCAATGAAGATCACGATGTGTGTATTTGGACTAGGCCCTATATCAGATGTTATTAATAAAACAACTGGAACAGCAACTCTTTGCAGGAGCATTTTTTTGCCACCATATTTTGAATTTTGGGGGAATGTTTGCTCAGAGCCCCTGTTAATTTCCGACCCTGGATGGAACTCTAAAGAGATGAGAGATGTAACAGGTAATTAAGTGCCTCTCTTCACCATGCAGCTGAAACAAAGCATTTTTGCCATTTCTGCCTTTCTTGTTAAATATGAAAGCCGTAAAAACTATAGATTGCTCCAACGTCACGTGCTAGCAATGTAAACCTCTTTGTTGATTATGAACAAGAGCAATTGTTTTATCACGTCCCTCACTAATGGAGATGCAGTATAACGCCATTTGCATGTCGAATTAACAAGTTTAGAAAGGTTTATACTTCTGTAACTTCTCAAATTAAATAATGCGACAAAACACTTCATACTTCGCCAGCTTACACTAAACTAAACCCAAGGTGCTCAACCGCGCTGCTGCCAGCTGCACGTGAGAGAAAGATGGAGCGGATTTACCCATGCATCTTCTGTAATTACATTTTGATGCAAAAACAAGTTTATTGATTTGATTTGTTCATCTGTATCTATTTGGCTTAATAATTCGCAGCTACACTATAAAGTGAATAAAATGTGGAGCTTCCAGGTATGATTCAAATTGTGCGCACTACCCGCAATCCCGGACGAATTTCAGGTCCTGTGACCGGACATTATCCTTTCTCATTGTATATGAGAAAAATTTAGACAAAACTTTGTTTCTTTCTTTCTGCTCATCTCATACGCTGTTTGTTTAAAGTGGCGCTTGTAAACTGTGCATGCCGAGTGGCCTAATGAATAAACCACGCCCCTCCTGATTGTACATCTGAAAAATGAAACCGCCATCTATTTGTAGCAGCTTTAATTACACAGTTACGTGTGGATCGTGCAAGGCAAAACCAGTGGAAAGGAAGTCTCAAAATTCAAATGAATGAAACAAAAAAACATAAATTAATCGTGTCACTTGATCCACATTCGATATATCACAAGACCATTTTGTGTTTCATTTGGAACATCATCATTTGGTTGCATACACAAACTGTAATTTATTTGTACAAAAGGGAACATAAATATTCTCAAATATGTCTCTATTTGTACAAATAGCAGCACAATCATTTAATAATAAATTACACAGACACAAGTAAAAAGATATTTGTTTAAGGCTAATTGCATGCATTTGTGAAGTTTTCCCAAATATATAGGTAGATGTAACCACACTTATGGATGAATTTGGAACTTATTCATTGGTAGATGTTTGTGTGTGGGTCAGCAAAAAAACAAGTAAAACAAAGGTCTCAAAGTTCAAAGAAATAAAACAGAAGACACAAAAACATGTCAATAAATGCATGCGTGTCACTTGATCCACAAATGCACATCCAAGCACATTTTGTGTTTAATTTGGAACATCTTCCTTTGGTTAGACATGCAAATTGTGTTACATTTATTCAAATGGGAACATTTGAATTCACAAATATGTCTCGTAAAGTTGCAACAGTATGAGATTTTCATGGTACGATAACGGTCTCAGAAAATATCACTGTTTCACGGTATCACGTTATATGGTATTAAACAATTATGATTATTATTATTATCAGTTACAATGACCCTTAAAAGGAGCGTAACAAACACTTTTTTATAATTGAAACATGAAATGTTTGTTTCCTAATTTCAAACAGAACATACATATTACACAGGTGGAAAGGCTCCTCATTACCATGGTTAGGTCAGTGTAGCTAGTCTTAAATAATAATACTAATAATAAAAAAATTATAGTATTTATGAAAAAATAAGTACTACCTGAAACTTTAACTACAACTGCCACTGTTGATATAAAATTAGGCCTAATAGATATGCTATGAGGTCTTTAGATTATTTCATATGAAACTATAAAAAAAAATTCAAAATATAACAGTGTTGCTTTTCCTCCTCAGTGCTCTTTGGCATGCCAGGACTGCCTACTGTTTGAAAGGTTCGACTTGACTACCTCCGCAATGCTTTAAACTAGAAAAGTCTCATTATAATTGAAATTGGACACATCCAGTTTTGGGGTCTGTGCTCCTCAATATCGAGGGAAGCTCGGTTGTTGCGTGCGCGAGAAAGAGAGAGAGAGAGACAGAGACAGAGAGACAGCAGATTGCAAGCTTGTGCGAAAGTGCAGATGAGAAGCCTTTTGCTGATTGCGAGATTATCATTAAATGTGCCTTGGCAGTCCTAAATAGGCTATCACTTGGGCGGCTGCCGAAATATCCTAAATGGGAGAACAATGGCATTGTGAATAGACCTGCGACCCAGTTTTGGGTCACGCCCCACCAGTTGAGAAACACTGCTTTATCTCACAAACACACACACTCACTTATTGTCAGACCACCTCACTTCACTTCACTTCTCTTTGACATTTTCTCTGCTGCATGTGTGTGTGTGTGTGTGTGGCAAGTTGACGAGTCTGACTGAAGGAGGAACAGTGAAACCGGTGTACCGCTGCAACCCTAATGTCTCTATTTGTAAAAATAGGTGCACATTCATTTAATTAGGAATTTCACAGATACAAGTTGAACGGCATTTGTGTGGATAGTAAGATGCATGTATGACATTTATAAAAATTATAGATAAGTTTTTATGCATTTGTGAATAATTTTATACTATATTTATCCCACAGGACCAGGGCTCAATGCCAAGGATTTTTTCTATTGGCCTGGTCGGGCAAGTGGTTCAGATTTTTACTTGCCCTGCCAAAATTTTCACTTGCCCCAAACACAAAAGTTAAAAATAGCTGTTTTAACCTTAATGGTATTAAAAAATGTGTGTTTTTAAGACAATTTCCCCCAAAATGTTATCATATTTACAGCTTTATGCCTTTTGTAACCCCATATAAGCGCTTTGCAGATATTAATTCTTAAATGATATACCTTCAGCAGTCCTGCAATTAACACAGATTTTTCAGCAAAGAGTTCAGTGGAGCAGATGATGGGTTTTTGGTCACCCGTTTAGTCATGCTGTCAACTTTTGGGAAATATGTATTGTTTTCACAACCAGGATCAAAGATTTAGTCACTCAGTTAAAGATCTGATTGTTGGCTGAATGTAATAAAACATGAATTCCCAAGAGAGGAGAACTTGCTCCTAAATTAGTTGTGATGTTATGAAGAGCATTAGTGCTAATACAATATATGAATTAAGAAAATGAATATAAACATGAAATTAGACAACCCAAACAAGACCAAAACTGACTGACTGATACACAAAGCACAAGAAGAAAATACCAGTACAGTCTGGAAATGAGAAATGTAACAGGTGTGTTATAAGTATGATATGAAGAAAACCGTTTTAAATTTAATCTTCGAGCTGAACAGCTCTGATTATAATAGCCATAGTGATTTTGCTTCTTTTCAAATCAAACGCCATTAGCATTTTGAATTAATGGTTACGCTTTAAAACGTTACCTAGTTGAAAATGTACTTACATTTGGGATACTGGGCTTCTCAGATTTCCAGTGTATAACCAGGGTTTAACAAATTTATGTTTCATCTCTGAAGCTGAAAAAATATATGCGTTAAAGTCGCTTTTTACTGTGCAAACAATACTAGCAGCACTCTACCTCTTTACGAGTGCTCATGCACATTAAACGCTGCATGGAGAGAGATGATGATGAGAGAGATGCACGGAGCGACATGGATTCTCAGTCCAAACGAAATTAACTATTAAATTCTTGTGTTCCTATGTGTGGATTACTAATTTTCATCAATATGTTATGAATAGAGAATATCAGAATAGAGGAAGGTAGACAATTGCTGATATTCAATAATACGTTTTACGTGATAATTAACATGCACAATATTGTTATCGTGAGCACTTAAAAATACAGTGAAGCGGGGAACTGGGTAGCTCAGTGAGAAAAGACGCCGACTACTACCCCTGGAGTTCGCGATTTAGAATCCCAGGGAATGCTGAGTGACTGCTGCCAGGTCTCCTAAGCAACCAAATTGGCCCGGTTGCTAGGGTGGATAGAGTCACATGGGGTAAACCTCTTCGTGGTCACTATAATGTGGTTTGATCGTGTGGGTGCGTGATGAGTTGTGCGTGGATGCAGCGGTGGATGGCGTGAAGCCTCCACACGCACTATGTCTCTGCGGTAACGCGCTCAAGCCAAGTGATAAGATGAGCGGGTTGACGGTCTCAGACATGAGGGCAACTGAGATTCATCATCCGCCACCCGGATTGAGGTGAGATACTACATCAACACGAGGACTTAGTGTGCATTGGTAATTGGGCATTCCCATGAACATTTTCTAGATAACCTATTTACTAAATTGTTTCTAGCATTTCTATCAATTTCTATCAGTAAATCAACATTCCCAACAATAACTCTTGCAGTAATAGGAAGACATACCAAATTACTGGGAAACTCTAAAAAGATCTTGTAATTAAGAACAAAGTTTATTTATCTTTAAACCGGTTTTGTAATTCAATATAATACCATGATAATACCGTATACAGTGATAAATGCCTCAGCATTTATCGTGATGTAAATATGATCATTTAATATGTCACATCACTAGAGCAAGGATAGCATGCCCGGTGTCTGCATGCTCATGTGCCTCTGCTTGTCCAGTAAATTATGCACGCGTTCATCTCTGCGCACTCAATATAAATTGCACGCTCCTCTCCAAGTGTTTGGTTGGAAGACTGTGTTCACTCTGTGCAATTTTTTTTATCTCTCATTTGTTGTCTGCTTGCACTTCTGTTATAAGTGCAACACTGGCCCAATTAGACAAGTGAAAGTTTTAGCAACTAGCCCGAATCGCTCTCACAGTGGCCAAAGGCCATCAGGCAGTCCTTATTGTCGAGACCTGAGGTAGAATCAAACTTTGATTCGGAACAAGCAACTGAAAAGTTAAATGTGCCTGTGAAGAACAAATTGATGTGAATGGCATTAACTTTTATTCAAAGCATCAAAATTAATTGGGGACTGAATTAGGAAATGTCAAAACTAGGGCTGGGTATGGAGTTCTATACAGTTTAGGTACCGATCGAATTGCCTCTAAACAATCTTCAAATTTCTTGTCGTTCATTACCAAATTTCGATACCTAAGTGGTTAATCTCGTCAATGTCAGTGATGAGCATGTAGCATGCTAGATGTGCCCAAATATAAAAGTGCCGGTGTTTGGCTGTGTTTAGGCAACAACGAAAAACACTAGTTTACGCCGGTTACACCCAGAGATGTGGCTCACACATGAGACCTTTCTCCCAACCCCCATAGATGTAAAAGATTTCAATATTGAAATCCTACTGATTAACTAAAAGCATACTATATAAAATAACTGTTTTAAGACACGTGTTTTTGTGAAATATAATGCGCCTAAGACTTTTCCACAGTACTATGTATATATACTCATAAAAAAAGAAACGTCCTCTCACTTTCAACTGCTTTATGTTTTCAGCAAACTTAATGTGTAAATATTTATATGAACATAAAAACACAAAAACAATTAAGACATAAACAGAACAAGTTTCACCGACATGTGACTAACAGAAATGGAATAATATGTCCCTGAACAAAGGGGGGTCAAAATCAAAAGTAACAGTCAGTATCTGGTGTGGCCACCAGCTGCATTAAGTACTGCAGTGCATCTCCACCTCATGGACTGCACCAGATTTGCCCGTTCTTGCTGTGAGAAATTACCCCACTCTTCCACCAAATTCCAAGTTCCAAGACATTTCTGGGGTGAAAGGCCTTAGCCATCACCCTCCGATCCAACAGGTTCCAGATGTGCTCAATGGGATTGAGAGCTGGGCTCTTCTCTGACCATGACAGAACACTGACATGCCTGTCTTGCAGGAAATCAAGCACAGAACGAGCAGTATGGCTGGTTACATTGTCATGTCGGAGGGTCATATCAGGATTAGCCTGCAGGAAGGGTACCACATGAGGGAGGAGGATGTCTTCCCTGTAACTCACAGCATTGAGATTGCCTGTAATGACAACAAGCTCAGTCTGATGATGCTGTGACACACCGCCCCAGACCATGACAGACACTCCACCTCCAAATCGATCCCACTCCAGAGTACAGGCGATTCAGACCATCACCCCTCGTGAGACAAAACCACGACTCGTCAGTGAAGAGCACTTTTTGCCAGTCCTGTCTGGTCCAGTGAAGGTGGGTTTGTGCCCATAGGCAATGTTGTTGCCGGTGATGTCTGGTAAGGACCTGCCTTACAACAGGCATACAAGCTCTCAGTACAGTCTCTCTCAACCTATTGCAGACAGTCTGAGCACTGATGGAGAGATTGTGCATTTCTGGTGTAACTCGGGCAGCTGTTGATGCCATCCTGTAACTGTCCCACAGGTGTGATATTTGTATGTACCGATCGTGTGCAGGTTTTGTTACACGTGGTCTGCGAGGATGATCAACTGTCCTTCCTGTCTCCCTGTAGCACTATCTTAGGCGTCTCACAGAACGGACATTGCAATCTATTGCCCTGGCCACATCTGCAGTCCTCATGCCTCCATAAAGTATACTTAAGACACGTTCAAGCAGATGAGCCGGGACCCTGGGCATCTTTCTTTTGGTGTTTTTAGAGTTAGCAGAAAGGTCCCTTTAGTGTCCTAAGTTTTTATAACTGTGACCTTAATTGCCTACATCTGCTGTTAGTGTCTTAAAACCATTCCACAGGTGCATGTTCATTAATTGTTTAATAGAAAACATTGTTTAAACCTTGTTTATATATAACACACAACACACTACCTTTCAAAGGTTTGGGGTCACTTGCCTGAAATGTTTCTCATGATCTTAAAAATCTTTTGATCTGAAGGCTTAAATGTTTAAAATTAGTTTTGTAGACAAAAATATAATTGTGCCACCATATTCATTTAATGAAAAAAATTAATTTTATTTAAAAAAAGTTTTTAAAAAGGGAGCAAATAATAAAAAAAGCAGCCACTAAGTGCCCAGCATATAGATGGGAACTCCTTCAATACCATTTGAAGTGCTACCGCGCCGCAAATCCAAGATGGCGGCGCGGTAGCACGCAGCGGCCACTCCGGATCCACAATGGTGCTATTTTTGTTAAAAAAGCCAGACTTTTGCAACACATGGACATCGGAGCAACCAGTGTTCGTGTCTACCATCGCCAGACACTACTCAAATATAAGACTCATGCAAAAACCAAGCTGCATGATGACCTGCAGGAGGCGCTACGCGTACTCTGCTTGCTGCGGAGACCAGGCCTCCAGCCCTCGGCGTCGCCTGATGCCGGTGGCCGGGAGAGGACGTCGTAAGCGGTGTCGCGAAAGCGAAGCGCGAAAGAGGGCGGGGTCCATGCTAGGCTAAAAACAAACCCTAGCCGGCCGGCTCTCCGTCTATCCTGCTCTCAAATGTTTGCTCCCTGGACAATAAACTGGACTATATCCGACTCCAGCAGGCTACGCAGCGTGAGTTAAGAGACTGCTGCGTCTTTGTTTTCACGGAGGCGTGGCTCAGCGACAGAGTTCCGGATGCCGCCATTCAGCTAGGCGGGCTCGCCTGCGTTTCGTGCCGACAGAAATACAGCTCTCTGCGGTAAGACTCGCGGTGGTGGCTAGTGTGTTTACATCAACACGGAATGGTGCAAGAACTCTATGCTAGTCTCTAGTTACTGTTCATCGCTGTTGGAGCTTGTGACTGTTAGATGCAGACCTTTTTATCTACCACGGAATTCACCACTGTTTGCATAACCAGAGTTTACATTCCCCCAGCTAACGCTAAGGAAGCGCTCTGTGAACTGTATGGGGCTATGAGCGAACTGCAGAGCGCTCACCCCGACGGACTGTTTATTGTCGCCGGAGATTTCAACCATGCAAATCTCAAGACAGTGCTCCCTAAATTCCATCAGTATGTGGACTTTGCAACGAGAGGGCTGAGCAGCTTGATATTGTTTACACGAACATCCCAGGCGCTGCACGGCGGAGCCCGCCCCACCTCGGCTACTCAGACCACATCTCTGTTATGTTAATTCCAGCATACAGACCGCTCGATCAGGCGCACAAAACCGCTTCAGAAGCAGGTGAAAACCTGGCCAGCAGGAGCCATCTCTGCTCTTCAGGACTGTTTTGAGTGTACTGACTGGCACATGTTCAGGGAGGCTGCAACATATGGCGATTCTACCAACTTGGAGGAATACACAGCATCAGTGACCAGCTACATCAGCAAGTGCATTGATGATGTCACTTTCTCAAGACCATCACCACACGCTCCAACCAGAAGCCGTGGATGACTGCGGAGGTGCGCATGCTGCTGAGGTCCGAGACTCCGCCTTCAGAGCGAGGCGATAAGGCAGCCCTAAGAACAGCTAGGGCCAAACTGTCACGGGCAATCAGAGAGGCAAAGCGCGCTGCGCCCAGAGAATCCACAGTCACTTCCAGGACAGCGGTGACACGCGGCGCATGTGGCAGGGCATCCAGGCCATCACCAACTACAGGACAACATCAGTTGCCTGTGACAAAGATGCCTCCCTTCCAGATGCGCTGAGCGACTTCTACGCTCGGTTTGAAGTGCAGAACGGCGTGATGGCGAGGAAGTCCACCCCTCCTCCCAGCGACCAGGTGCTCTGTCTTACCACGGCAGATGTGAGGAAAACTCTACGTAGAGTCAACCCACGGAAGGCTGCTGGACCAGACAACATTCCTGGCAGAGTGCTCAGAGGATGTGCAGACCAGCTAGCAGATGTTCTTACCGACATCTTCAACATCTCTCTGAGCAGCGCCGTTGTTCCAACGTGCTTCAAGGCCACCACCATCATCCCCATGCCAAACAAGTCTTCAGTGTCCTGCCTCAGCGACTACCGTCCCGTCGCACTTACACCCATCATCATGAAGTGCTTCGAGAGGCTCGTCATGAGGCAGATTAAGACCCAGCTGCCCCCTCACTAGACCCACTGCAGTTTGCGTATCGTTCAAACCGTTCAGCGGACGATGCCATCACCACAACCCTCCATCTGGCCCTCACCCACCTAGACAATAAGGACTCATACGTTCGAATGCTGTTCATAGATTTCAGCTCAGCATTCAACACAATCATTCCCAGCACCTGATTGGAAAGCTGAACCTGCTGGGCCTGGACACCTCCCTCTGCAACTGGATCCTGGACTTCCTGACTGGGAGACCTCAGTCAGTCCGGATCGGGAACAGCATCTCCACCACCACCACACTGAGCACTGGGGCCCCCAGGGCTGTGTGCTCAGTCCACTGCTGTTCACTCTGCTGACTCACGACTGTGCAGCAATGCACAGCTCGAATCACATCATCAAGTTCGCCGATGACACGACCGTGGTGGGTCTCATCAGCAAGAACAACGAGTCAGCATACAGAGAGGAGGTGCAGCGGCTGACGAACTGGTGTAGAGCCAACAACCTGTCCCTGAATGTCGACAAAACAAAAGAGATGGTTGTTGACTTTAGGAGAGCACAAGGTGAACACACTCCGCTGAACATCGACGGCTCCTCTGTGGAGATCGTCAAGAGCACCAAATTTCTTGGTGTTCACCTGGCGGAGAACCTCACCTGGTCCCTCAACACCAGCTCTATCACCAAGAAAGCCCAGCAGCGTCTCTACTTTTTTTGAAGGCTGAGGAAAGCACATCTCCCAACCCCCATCCTCACTACATTCTATAGAGGGACTATTGAGAGCATCCTGAGCAGCTGCATCACTGCCTGGTTTGGGACTTGCACCGTTTCGGACCGCAAAGCCCTGCAGAGGATAGTGAGGACAGCTGAGAAGATCATTGGGGTCTCTCTTCCCTCCATCAAAAACATTTACAAAAAACACTGTATCCCCAGCATTGTGGACGACCCCACACACCCCTCACACAAACTCTTTACCCTCCTCCCGTCTGGCAAGAGGTACCGAAGCATTCGGGCATTTTATATAGCATTTGCACGTGCACTTTATATAGGTATATATAGGTAGTTTATATAGGTATTTTATTTCGTTGTGTAGTCTCATGTGGTCCTATGTTGGTCCTTTGTTGTTTTTATGTAGCACCATGGTCCTGGAGGAACGTTGTCTCGTTTTGCTGTGTACTGTACTAACTGTATATGGTTGAAACGACAATAAAAACCACTTGGACTTGACTTGACTTTAAAAAGCATCCCAGGGTGATACCTCAAGAACTTGGAGAAAATACCAAGAGTACATTTCTGCAAAATCTAGGCAAAGTGTGGCCACTTCGAAGATGCTAAAATATAACATAGTTTTGATTTATTTTGGTGATGTGAAAAAATAAAATAAAGAATGAGTAAGTGACCCTAAACCTTTGAACGGTAGTGCGTGTGTGTGTATATCTTACACAGTTGGTGGTGCTATGATTGTGACCCACAATAGTCATATCCATGTGATCAGCCCCAATACCAAACATAAATCTCAATGATTTCAATTATTGCACAATGCACACTGAAGATATGAGCACTACCTCTTTTTCATTCCTTGCCATTAATTTATCACCTATCCATGGCAACACTGTATGAAATGTCAAAAATCTGATCTCAATTTAGCATCTTCAATGTCTTGGTATGATGTTGCCCATGTTTGGTGCCGGTCACATAAATCCCCTAGGAGGAGTATTTCAAATTCAAACTGCTAACCTAAGCTGAAACAGAATGTGTGAAAAGTGGCGCGAGACACACTGGCGCTCTAAAGATATATTCAATAACTCACAAGATGATATCTGAAGAAACCGCAAATGAACGCACACAAACCGGTACCGGTTTTGAGTATCTCTCTGCTTATGGCTGTCTACAATCTTATGTACAATTAAGAATGTAAACTGCGGCGGAGAAGTATCTGTTATAAAAGGGCTTGGCTAGAGCGTTTGAACATGAAATATGTTCTGATCGACAACTTTGCTTTAAAATATATCCCGGGGGCATGCCACCCAGGGTCATGTGATCATAAATGGTAAAATTACTTTCTTGAAGTGACCATCGTATGTACCCTCCGCTAACGGCCTTGTGGAAGGGCCCTTCATGGAAGGCTGGAGTTGCTCACTTTTGTTTGGAAGACCCCTTCTTGTGGTATCCCCTTCCCGCAGTGCCCTTCAAGGGCACATAAATGCCTTTTGGAAATCGCCCCTTTTCAGCAATTTGAAGTCTATTCACTTTCTCAGCGAATCAGCCTTCGGTTCACAACTAGGAGTGCAGACATTTCAAAATAGTTGTCCCATGTGTATTTCAGGCTTGTTTATATATATATATATATATATATATATATATATATATATATATATATATATATATATATATATATATATATATATATATATATATATATATACATGAATACATACACAAAATAATATACATGCATACATACACATACACATATATATATATACACACACATATATATATATATATATATATATATATATACATATATACATATATACACATATATACATACATATATATATATATATATATATATATATATATATATATATATATATATATATATATATATACACACACACACACATACACATATATATATATATATATATATACACACATACTGTATATTATATATAAAATAAAAAATATTCAGATAATTAAAATGCATTTCAATCTTGTAGCAGAAGAGTTAATCATTGATAAGACAATACAAAAAGCGGCTTTAGAATACAATGTATTGTTTACAACAATATAATTGATCATACGTCGATCATTGGCACATTATATACACAGCAATCCATTTCACAAGTGAATTTGTCAATCAGTTGGAGATTTAATATGAGGGCTTGTTTAAGGACCCGTCAATATACACCTGCGTCAGACATGCTTGTGTAGTGTCTCGGGTGCGTTGCGTCATAAACATTAAATGTTTAGGTCAATGTGTCAAGTTAAATATAGTTTAATACTCAATCTTTAAAGACATCTTGAGATCCCCTAGTTTGTATTTGTGCTCCTTCAAATGTTTTACATTCTGAAAGGGGTGTGTAAATGTATGAGAGAAAAGGAGAATGCAAATTTGTTCACTCAACTATACAGTATTGATGAGCCACCAGTCTTTTCTTTGGCTGAATATCTTGTTTTTGAACAACAATCTAAATTGAGCAAATCTGTGGTGTGGTTTCAATTTAGGAGCCAGTGGCTCCTTATTAATTTTTTTTTAGTCTGGAGCCCAATGGTAAGGATGATTACCACTTTTTGATTACCACCAATTGTTTTCTTTTTTTTTTTTACTTTGACTTTGTCAAGATCCAAATAAAGAGAAAATGATCTAAGAGGTAGTTGTTTTCATTTATAAATTTTCATTTAAAAAAAACATTATTATGTAAAAAATATTGTGATATGTATCGCTACCGTGACATAAAATTAGTGATATTGTGATATAAGATTTTGATCATATCGCCCACCCCTACTATTAAACAATACTTTGCCTCACTTCTGTGGGTTTGGCCATAAACACAGGGTTACGGTTTTGGCAGCCAAGTTGGCGCATTGTTCACACAGCCGCCAGGATTCCAGCCTGTTTACCGTAAACGTGTGTTAAGTCACGCTGGCACAAGGCCTTTTGGGTTGAGACCTGGCATAGCTGGGAGTTTTTTCACTGAGACAAGAAATCTTATCGGAGTGGTGGTGTAGTGGTCTAAGCACATAACTGGTAATCTGGTAATCAGAAGGATGTTGGTTCGAGCCCCACAGCCACCACCATTGTGTCCTTGAGCAAGGCACTTAACTCCAGGTTGCTCCAGGGGGATTGTCCCTGTAATTGGCCTCTGTAAGTCGCTTTGGATAAAAGCGTCTGCCAAATGCATAAATGTAAATGTAAATCTGTAAGTCCTTGATTGTTTAAAGCAGTGGTTCTCAACCCTGTTCCTGGAGGCCCTCCAGTGCTACACATTTTGGAAATCTCCCCAATCAAACACACCTGATTCAACTCATCAGCTTGTTTGTAAAGACTCCGAGACCTGAACTGGGTGTGTCAGAAAAGGGAGATATGAAAAATGTGCAGTGTTGTGAGGGCTCCAGTAACAGGGTTGAGAACCACTGGTTTACAGGATCTTGTTTAGTAGAGACACAAGATATCCATTTATAAACTTTGAAGGTTTTCACAATTCTCTCCACATAGATTTTTATCTCTCTCTCTCTCTCTCTCTCTCTCTCTCTCTCTCTCTCTCTCTCTCTCTCTCTCACTTGCTCTCACTTGCTCTCCTTGGCATCTACAATGTGTTACAAGAAGCCGGCCAAGAATGGAAAAAGTAACTGTTTAAAGAGACAGAAATAAAAAATTTTAAAAAAAGACTGATAGGAAAATGGAGGGGAGAAACAAAGTTTGTTCTTCATCCAAGTCATTAAAATGGCATTGCACTGACCAGAAACTGCTGTCTGCTGGAGATGGTCTGGTCAATGAATAGCCCATCCATGGATTGGATTGAAAACAGGAGTAATATTTTAAGACATTTGGCAGCTTAAGTGTGTATATTACATACTCCAGATCTAAAATTGGGACCACAGGCCTCTCAACTCTGTCCTAGTTTGGGCTTTGGGGCTTTTGCTACATGCCAATAAGAGTACACGGTCAACCACTTGTTTGTCCACCTTTAGATCTTCCACTTGTAACATGACTGCAACAAGAATCTCCATGGGTTGTAAGTGAATCCTGTTATACCACTTAAATCTTAAACTGCAGCTCTTAAAATACTTGTAGTGACTCAGCAAAAGAGGGAACGTGAGAAGATGGAAGTGGTGGACAGATGGATGGAGGCAGAGGGAGATTTGTTAATCACTGTGTCATGGAGGGAAAGGCAAACTGACAGAGAAAGAGAGAATGATGGATTGAGGGTGAGATTGCAGTCCAAGCGCATGCTTTTCACTGGTTGTAGGTTGTTTCTGCAATTTTGGTCTATGGCTTTCAGTTAGATTATATAACACCATATATGACTGGCGGCACAGGACAAACAACTGGACTTTTTTATCCTAAACCTGGACAGTATCATCTCCAATACTGACATTTTTAGAAGGATCGGGTATTGGTCCGAAGAGCCTGTTCCAAATCCTGATCATTTTTGTTTCTGTCAAACTCCATAATAGAATCATAAAAGCACCATTAAAATAGTCCATATGACTCATGCATTTTATTTAAAGTCTATTAAAAACATGCAATAGCTTTGTAAATCACAAAAGGCTGTGTTTAATAAGTAAATGGTAATGCTTTATTTTAAGGGTCCACAATAAGGCATAAATGGCAGTAATAAATAAGGAATTTAATGCTTAGTAAGGCTTTCTAAGCCATCATTTACAATGTATTATATGTCTTAGTAGTGAAAAAGATGTACAAAAAGCATCAATTACATATTAACATCTTAAGAAATGTACAAATTGTTACATTTAATCTGTTAATTTTAGGGCTGGGATGATTCATCGGCATAATCGATGTCAACAATTACAGAAATACGTCGATTTGAATAACATGCGTCAGTGCGTCGCATTGGAATAATTAAAATGGCAGCACCCGGATTAAGCATGGATTCCCCGAAGAACAAACTGAAGCTAAAAAAACTTGCCCATGGTGATCTAAAGCATGGGAGTATTTTAGCCAGAGAACCAATGATGTGGTGCTTTATAAGATATAAGATATGCAAATTAGAATTGGCTTATCGCAGCCGTACAACCGCCATGAACGAACACTTGAAGCGAAAGCATCTCGGAGCACTCGTTAAGACGGCAGCACCGTAAGTCCCATTTCCTTTTTGTCCCCACCCAAACATGACATAGTATTATAACACATGTATCTGTTACTGGTAGTCACTTAAAATAGATTTTCTAAATGTTTCCTCATCGCCCCCATGTTAAAAGTAATTTCTGCACCGCTGCTAACGTAACTTTACACCATGAGTCATCTAATTTTGTTATTTGGCCGTTTTAAATTTTCTGGTTATTTTAACGGCCATGTATGAATGAGAAAATGGCGTAAACTGTGTGTTACAGTCTGTAAATCGTTTCCATTATATTCCTTGCCCCATTGAGATTTAATTCAGAGTGCAATAGTTTTATTTATTCCTGTTAGAAAAAGTTAACTGTTGCTCGAATTGCACTAATGTCACTGGAAGATGAGGGGGAGGGAGAGAGGAGGAGAGGTGGAATGTGGAGGAAGGGGAGGGAAAGAAGGAGGGGGAGAGAGATTGTGTGTATGTGGTAAATTGTCTGTGTGTATTACTGAGAGTTGATTAAGAATGCACAAGTTTTAGTTATTCCTGTTAGAAAAACATTTAAGTGTTACTCAAATTGCAGTAATTTTACTGTAAAATGATTTTATGTTGGACTGCCAAGCTCGAGGTTGCACAATGTTTTGATATTCCTCCTTAAAGTGACTTGAATTTTACATTTTGTTTAATTTATTTTGCTGTTGGATTGCTAAATGTAGAATACTTTAATATTATTTTGGAGTGATTTTAAGTAAGAACTTGTTCAATTCGAGTAAAAGGAAAGCGCAATCTACATTTAGCAATCCAACAACAAAATAAATGAAACAAATGTAAAATTCAAATCACTTTCAGGAGGAATATCAAAACATTGTGCAACCTCAAGTTTAGCAGTTAAGACAGGGCTATTTTTGTTGCAGAATAATGCCCTGCAGTGCACACTTTGTTTCCTGTACATTTGTTTGTGTTTAAGAGAAGATGATTTATTAAAATATTGAAATATTAATGAGACAAGTTTTTATATTTATTTGGGGTTAATTGTTATATTAATCAAGAAATAATAATAAAAAATATTTAGAAAAATCAGCAAATTAGTCATTAGATTATATGACTAATCGAAAAAAATAATCGTTAGATTAATCGATAAAAATAATATCTGTTAGGTGCAGCCCTAGTTAATTTGATTGCATTTATAATCTATGACATCAGTAAAACGTTAAATGCCATCACATTTAAATAGTTGATGCATTTACCTAATATGACATTACAAGGATTTCATTAAGTTCTGTGCCATTTCTGCTGCCATAGTCAATTCTTTTCAAAATATTATATCACTGTAACCAAAGAAATATTGCTAAAATGAATTCTGCAATTATTTAATCATTCACAAAGCATTTCATTTTTATCAAATGTGATTTGAATTTGAAGTGCAAAATAAATCACAGTTATCTCAAATGACCACGGTTAGATCAAATAACCAGTATTAGATGATTAATTATTAATCGCGACAGGCCTAGCCTTAATTATGCTTAAATAGCGCATTATTGCAGACCCTTAAAATAGTGTTACAGTAAATACATAATACGCATGCACAGCACAGTTAAGTGAATGGCACGTCTCTGTTGACACACATACGCAGCGCAGGCTGATGATGTGCTCGTTGCTATTTGAGCAGACCACACAACATCTCAACAACATTTTTACTCACCCTACCTAATACCATCAGTACTGGGTTCAAATGTAAGCAATGGGCGAGTACAAATGTTTTTACTGTTATTTTAAATAATTATAATTTTCCATTTTTATTATTGCATATCGTTAATTACATTTGGAACTAACCGTTCCAAAGCGCAGGCTGATGATGTGCTCATTGCTATTTGAGCAGAACACACAACATCTCAACAATATTTTTACTCACCCCTACCTAATAAGTATTGGGTTCAAATGTAAGCAATGGGTGAGTACAAATGTTTTTACTGTTATTAAAAAAAAAAAAAAAAAAAAAAAAAAATTCAATTTTTATTATTGCATATCGTTAATTAAATTTGGAACTAAATGTTCCAAACAGCTTCAGGTGATGTAGATCCCAAAGTATGAGGGAATTATACAAAAGAAAATGTATTATACAAACTACGATTTAATTTGATTAGACAATTTTTAATGATAACGTGTAATTAAACTTTAAAACCTTTAAATTCAGAGAAAATCAAATGGAAAAAACGGAATTTGGGAAAAAATGTAAACTGAATTTGAAAAAAAAAAAAAAAAACTGGATTTCATAAGGCCCTATTATTATGCCTCCAGAATTTCTTTCCTGTTATTTAGCAAATACATTCTAAAGACATTACTCAGTTATGTTTTGGGTGGCCAGCTGTCACAAGTACATAGACCCTCTGAAAATGTAGTGTTTACTGGAAACACAATGGAGTCGGGCAAAACATTACGATCCTTCTCATTCCATACTATATTGGACCATTGTTAAAGGGCCTATGATCAGGCTTTTCAATACACAAAAACAATGAACGTAAAGGAAAAACATGGAATGGGGTTGAGAGAAGCAAATTATTTCAGCCTTAACTCAGTATGTAAGAATGAATTTCAATGTCATGACATGTTTTGCTCTAGCCGACACCAAAATATTAACCAGAAGTAACAGAAGTTATACAGAACAATGTGCACAATCTGTAGACTTTTGGTTTCTGTTCTTTCAGCAAATCAGTACAACTACATGAACTTCCACTGCCTGTCCTTGATGACTTCTATTTTTCCTAGGAATATGCTTTTAGTGAGGCTTGAACAGGAATTACATCAAGAGATTAATTAGTTAGAAGGTAAGAGATTACATAGACTGATTTCAAAATCTGTTTTCAAAATATCTACTTCCTAGAGCTCTAACAAGGAGAGAAGAGGCCCTTGGTACAAACATCTTGATCAACTCTGACTAAGCGCAGAAAGCTGGCCAACACAGCTATAGGGGCTGTAAGGGTAAGCTGAATTCTCAAGTGTAAAGAAGTTCTGTGATACTTGGCTGAAACAAGACTGGGTGTCTCTAAAAATAAATATAAATACATAATATTAGGGCTGGACGATTAATCAAAAAGTAATCGAAACCGAAATTCAGAACCTCTAACTTTCCCCTTAAAAACATACTAATGTGTGTGTGGTCACGGGACTCTGTCCCGTCCAGTCAGCAGCATGGAGGCAACATGGGGGCGAACTCAAACACCAAGTCAACTGAGCAACAGGAGCAGGATGTATCAAAGAAAAAAGAAAAATAATTTAACGGCATTTGTTACTAAATCGTGAAGGATATTTCTCCCATAGCTACAGTGGAGTGCAGTGGGTTTAAACACCTTGTTAAAACTCTCGACAGAAGATACACTGCGATTAATCACGACCATATTTTTCCCATACTGCACTGCTGCCTGAAACCTGAAAAGGTAAACATGCTAGAGTTTCTTAGTAAGAACCTAGAGTAAATACGTGCATATAGAGTTACAGTGCAAGATCACTGAGAGCAAGATCACATGCAACAGCGAACAGGAGTCAGATTCAAATCTATAACGCTATGAGCACACAGCCTGCTGATCCATTAGAGGTGCCCTGTCCAAGCCCGGCTCTTGCTCTAAATCAGCAGTGTTCTATTAAAATGTTTGTTTACAGGAGATGCAAGTTATTTTCTACTTTTCACATTGCAATATTTAAAATAATATTTAGTTACAAGAGATGCAAGTTATTTTATATTGATAATATTTAAAAAAAATTATTTTCTTTGCAAAAAAGCAAGTTTTTTAGGAATCTTGCTTTTTACACAAACTGAAATCTGACTTTTTTCATAAGACGTTTTCATTTCAAGCAACGTGTGCTTTGATTTCAATTGTTCGAAATATTCAATAAATAACCATAAATAGTTTAAATTATTTTTAAAATCACAAAGATAAGAAATGCACTCTTTCATTAGAAAAAATATCCCACCTTTAATAGTTGAGCATATTTACAGTACAAACACTTGTCAGTGAATTATGAGTGCAAAAAAAAAAAAAACAAAGCAAAAGAACAAAACAAATTAATCGTTCATTAATCGTAATCGAGGTAAAATTTTCAATTATTCGAGATTTGGATTTTAGGTCATATCGTCCAGCCCTACAAAATATATATATTCCAAGAAGACACTGCATGGAAGAAATCTTCAAGTCCTGCTTTCAGGAAAAGTCTGTGTGGGACAGCTGAAGCAGTTTGGCCTGTGAAACTGTACATGGGCTGGGATCTTCACATGATGCACCAGCACCCGTAAGCAGCTCCACAAATAATTCCCAACACATGAAAGCGATGCCACACCTGAAGTGATAACATATATTGACTTGTCCAAAAAAAGATGTCAGATCAGCTGTTTGATAATTACATATTTTGGATAAAAATCCAAGAACTCATTCTTGGGATCCACAAGAACAAACTTTCAGGATTAAATGTAAAAGCATGTTAGTATCCACCAAGAAAACCCTAGAAACCACCTAGCAACACTTAAATCCATTCATGAAGCACTTTACCATAACCAGTCTGACAAATAATTATCTTTGACTCTTTGATCCAAGTTACTCTGCAGTACAGACTAATAGAGAGAGAAAGGGTTTGGATGAGGCAGAACTCCAGAAACAGTCAGGCTGAATCAGTCTTCAGGGCATTGGTAATGAACAGAAAGCTGGTTCTCTTGTTTAAGCCTCAAAATTAAATAAAGTAATTATGGTGACCTGAATAATCTGCCTAATACCCACATTTACCGAAAACAATCAAACAATATTCATATTTAATTAAGGGTCTCATGAATGTAATTCCAAACAAAAAAAATAAATAAAAATCATAAAAAGCTTTTCAAATACATCTAAAATGCCTTATTCTAATTAGTGGCCTACAATAGTTTGATTACATTGCTGGATTACTTGCATAACTGTGATATTCATAATCTTTTTCTTTTTTTTTTACATACTACAGATTAAATCCAATTAACAAAGAAAAAACAGACACAGCAAATGTTGTCTTTTGTGTTGCAAACTACAACAAAATATCTGAATGAGTTATTGTTTTATTAATGGGGCATTAAAAGGGCTTCCACATGATTTGCGTCAGCATTGCCGAATACACTGAGCTCTATTTAGTGAAGCATCAGTGTCACCCCGGCACAATATTGCGCTTCCGTCAACCATTGTAATGTGGTGCTCAAAGTTTAAGCAATTTCAACTTTCAACCCATTGCCACTAGGGGTGTAACGGTTCTCGTTTAAAAAAACCCACACAAACCGTTCAGTTCGCCACCCACGTTTCAGTGACGCATCTGGATCATACAGTCTGGCAAAGACAATAAAGTGCCAAATATAGTTATAACCTCTGCTAATGCACCTGTATGATGGACACGTCATGGATCCACTGTGTTTCAAATGGGTCAACTTTCTATAGAGAGAAGCTGTCCTTTTAACTGTAACTAGTATGTTAAATCAGATGATGACAACTCCTCTTTTTGCAGTCAATCACAACAGCGATGGTCAAAAAACGATTACAAAACAGGCATGTTTGCAAACACTGCTTGATGGAGTACTGTATACTAATAATACATTGATCTATGATTAGCCATTTACTTTGACATTACCCGGGTATAGACAGCGCGACGCGCAAAGAGCCGCAGTTGAGCCAGAAACTGTGCACGATTTATACCTTTTTTAAGCAGGCATTCGGCACTAGTTCGGACAGACATTAAACAAGAACTAAAGCACCTGGGGTGTTTATAGACAAAGTTATGTTGCCCTGCTCCATTGATGAAGATGTGGGATTTCCACGTATGATTATAATCTTTGAGTCGTGTTACAATATCCATTCTTTTATTCATTTTAATAGCAAGTTTATTTATTCTATATTGATGTACAGCTTCTTAACATTCAAACGAGTTAGTAATTAGACAGTTTTTATTTTAAGGACACTAACGAAAACCATGGTTTTACTATAGTAATATTGTGTTAACCTTGACTGTAATGACTTTTGTCAGCATGGTTTTCTTAGCAGAAATCATGGTTATGATACAATTAACCATGGTTTTATGCAGCAATACTGTAGTTTCCATATAGTAACAAGGATTTTACTATAGTTTTGTAACCATAACAGTAACCATGTTCATTATGTGCTTACTATGATTTTACTAAAAATACCATGGTTATTTAGTGAAGCCATGGTTACTGTAGTAAAATCATGGTGAATCTCTTGAAGTGTTTGTTACAAATAGAATATATTTACTTTGGATTTGGCAGTAATTTGTTTTTCTGAACATAACAAATACTGAACCATACTGAAACTGTGACACTAAAACCCTGATACAATCCGAACTGTAAGAAATTTGAACAATTACACCCAGCGCTTATCATGTGGAGGTCAAAGAGACACCTATCTAGCGTTGAGCAGTGCATTGAAGCACTGACGCAAGTTATGTGGTAATTCGATTGAAATACACCACCTCAATTTTGCCTGACATTCTATATTTCATATTGCTATATTTAGGGCCCTATCATTTCTGAGATGCAGAAAATTATAGTAAAGCGTGGAATTTCACAGAATATATTTGGAAAGAAATGAATGGCAATATGACAATTAATCATATTCAAATTGCGATATGGCCAACTGTGATTATTAAACCACAAAAGGATAAAATTTAATTAAATATGTCTGCATGCGTTGCACACACACACACACACACACACACACACACACACACACACACACAGTGGAGAAAATGTCAGAGAGAAGCGAGGCGAGGGGTTCTGACACGAGTGTGTGTATTGCGTGAGTTAAAGCAGTGTTTCTAAACTGGTCTATTTGGACTGGAGACAGCAGGTAAAGAACAATTCCATGGTTCTCCCACTGAAGATATTTCGGCAGCCGCCCAATTGATAGACTATTTAGGACTGCTGAGGCAGGTTTAATGATAATCTCGCAAACAGCTAAAGCAGACATGGGCAACATATGGCCCGCGGTCCGGATCAGGCCCTCCACATGGTTTAATGTGGCCCGCGGCTTATTTATCGTAAAAGCGTTTATTTTTTTTATATTTCAGTTAACTTGCATTGGGACCTAACGCATCTCCACAAGTGTTTAACATGATCAGGATTGCCAGATAAGAGACGCAACACCCTCAGTTTGAGATTTATACTTAAGCAAATTGGAAATATTCCGCCTAACGTTATACTTATTTTGTGCAATCTTGCAACCACGTCTCGCCTTCTCCTTTGAACAAACTTAGCGATCTGTAGTGCAATATTCTGCTCAAGGAAAAGTGTTATACAGCTACTCTGTGTCTATTCTTGAGGCTGCTTGTGATGTTTGGTGCTACCAATTTTGCAGGTAAACCTTCTCAGTGATTAAATAAAATAAAAAGTAGATCTCGGCATCATTGACATGCAAGCAAAAGCACGCCAGAGACAAATATGTATTTATTATTTGTGCAATTCAGAAATGTTGAAGTCCCTTCGCACCTGTATGTTAATCTAACTCTTGCAGTATTCAATTATCATAGTCGTGTAGCCTGTGTTATTCAGTTGTGTGCTGGAAGTCAAACGTTGACATCAACAACAAAAATAATGTCACTTGATGAATGTCCTTGTACTGGAAAACCATGAATACAACTATGCAACATAAAAGGAAATGCAACCCAGGATACATTAAATACAGGTTATGTTATTACTATGGTGGGTCGCCACTTGATTTCTAATGTAAAATCTGTCCTGAAGCAAAACCAGTTGAGAAGCACTGAGTTAAACGTACACACAGGAGCCGTCTACAGTGTATGTTAATTATTAATAATCATAGGACATTCCTTTAAAAGCTCACACAGCTGATGTTATTTTTCATTTAGTAGTTCATTTAACATGTAAACTAACATGCTTTAGTTATATAACATGTTATATCATTTTTATCATGTTTATAATTCGATTTATTATTATAATTCTGTTATTTTTTCTATTTATTTTATTTTCAAAAGGGAGACTTTTTACACATACTTCAATAAATTAAATGGTTTCAAGTTTCAATTATAATAAAGTGTTTGCTCAAAATAAATAAATAAATAACCCTTCCGTTTTCACTGAGAATAGAAATTGTGTAATACCGTATACCGTGAAACCGTGATATTTTCTGAGACTGTTATCATACCGTGAAAATCTCATACCGTTGCAACCCTATACTACACAAACACAAAAAGCAAACATTATGCTCATTATGCAGTGCTGAGCGGCTATAAATGCTCAACATTCTCCGGAAGAAAAAAAAAACAGAATTTGGGAAGAAAAAAATTATAATTTAAGAACAAAATAAAACCGATTTCATACGGCCATAAAATATTCCATATTCCAAATATGACCTAATTTAACAGATTAATAAGCAAATTATTTTGTTCTCTTTTGTTTTATTCTCTTATTCAGAACATTGGGTATCGGTAGTTGGTTTGCTGTGGTAAACATATATATTACACTTAAAGCTTACATATAAGTACAAATGCTTGCCAAATGTAACCTTTTTTGGGAATTGGAGGAAACTATTTGGTCAGCTGTCCCCTTACAGCCTAAACTGTTTTTTTATTCTTATTATTATCCTACAACCACGTTCAACAACAGTTTATTGTTTAACACCCCCATAGCATCACTAGGAGGAAAAGCCTAATCTAATTGCCAAATACTATGATTAAAACAATGCAAGAACTAATATTCATGATTAAATTACAACAGACACCCAACGTATGCTCACAACACAAATGCTCAAGATGAAAACATCCGCTCTTGGGCAAATGTATGACTCAGTCAAGCATCCACTTATGTCCTGCCTCTCTCACTGAGAGCTCTTGACCCTTTTCTGGTGAGAACAATTCATCTCGGCTCTTGTCCTACATCAAGACCTGTTTCAGGCATCTGCTCAGCACCATTACATCATAATGACTTGAGAGGACATCAATACAGCCATAGCAAAACTTGTCATCTCCAACTACTGTCCCGTCTGTGCCAGAGAACCCCTGCCAGGTAAACTAACACCTCTATATTAGGGATGTGCAGTGAAGCCATTTACTGTATCTTTTCATATGACAAAATTATCTGCATCAGTCTCTGTATTCGGATAGAACCGGATATAGGCGGGACTTAAACTGGAAATGTGTCAACACTAAATGAAACACTTATTTTTAAATGGTACGTTTACATTTAAAACATGCCTTGTAAATAATATTTCATAATAATAGCCTAATAATAATAATTATTATTATTATTATTATTACTAGGTATTGAGTTTTAGGCACTGACCGAATTGCCCCTAAAAAATAGAGTCTCAAAAAATGTCTTGTCGTTCGGTACCAAATTTCGATACCTAAGTGGTTAATCTTGTCAAAGTCAGTGATAAGCATGCAGCATGCTAGATGTGCCCAAATATAAAAGTGCCGGTGATTGGCTGTGTTTAGGCATCAAGGAAAAACACTAGTTTACGCCAGTTACACCCAGAGATGAGGCTCACACATGAGACTGTAGTGTGTATGCGTCCCAACCCCCATAGATGTAAAAGATGTGGAAATGATAAAAAGTTTGGCTACATTTCACCAGGCTCGATGCCAACAGCGCGTGAAATTTGTGACAAGTTAACTCACATTAAACTATAGTTATCTTGTTAACCCATACTTATCCTTAGGGTTGGCTGAATTAACAGTTTAGCTTTCTTGTGTTTTTTTTCCTCTTCACATTAATGTTATAGACTCTGCCCCTGCTGACCCTGGCATGAGGAGACCAAATGGCTCAGGAGATGAGTCTGAAAAAAAAAAAAAGTCAATAAACTGTAAAAATAAAACCCACATTTTTTTTTAGGTAATATTTGTAACGGATTTCATAAAATTGGTATCGAAAAAAATATATAATTTAGGAACCGGTATCGAAGTCAAGATATCGATATCAAAAAAAAATTAACGATACTAGCCCTAATTATTACTATTATTATTATTGTAGGCTACAAATATTGTTTAGTTAAATTATTATTTTATAATTTTTTACTTAACACATGAAGCTGAATTTGTTGGCTACATTGACTGTGGAATATGTAAACTGTGGTTTCTCCTGGTATTTCTGATATTAATCTCTGCTGAAACAGTATTTTCGTTTATGTCTGTGCATGTATAATATTACTCTGAATGCAGGAGGTGTCAAGCAAAATGTGAAATGTCAAGAATATTTTTCATTCACTTTTGCAGTGAATATTAAATACAAATTTAAACATTATTAACAACTGATGTAGCCTTCAAACAGGTGAAAGTCCTGTAAGTCTATCAGGATTTTTTTATGACAGGACACCATTATTTAGTTAAATAATAATAATAATAATAATAATAATAATAATAATAATAATAATAATAATAAATGACATTATTAGTAAATTTATACCATGCCTTTCCAGAGCTCAAGAACACTTAACATTCTCAAATTTAGCACTATTTAAAGAAAAAAAGGTATGCTTCAGTTTATTTCTTTTACATGTTCTTAATGTTACACTTAATAAGCTCCAGACACGCACAATTAACAGTGACCACAAGCGGAGTAGAGACCGTTTTCATTCAAAAGGTTTACACTTTAGAAATATTGGCTACACAGATTCATAAATTCGTTGTAATTTTGGATGCGTTTATTTAAAATGTCGCTTTATCCTTGTGCATCTTGGATAATCAAGTCAAACAAATATTTTTTCTATTATTCGGATGAATCCATAATTCATTTTGAAGTCATTATTCGTACCTTTCCAAATAAGGTATTCTGCTTTGGGCACATCCCTACTGTAAATGTAAACAATGATCAACAATTACTTAAAGCTCAATGGCAAAGCATACAAATTCGAAAGACTCTTTATCTACTTGGAGTGAAGGGAGTTCTCATGTTGTTCTAAGCCTGTATGACTTCCATGGAACAAAAAAGATGTAAAACTAATTTTCTATCTGACTGAGGTCAGAGTTTTGTGATGGCCACTCCAATACCTTGACTTTGTTGTCCTTAAGCCATTTTTCCACAACTTGAGGTATGCTTTTGGTATTGTCCATTTGGAAGACCCATTTGCAACTGAGCTTTAACTTCCTGGCTAATGTCTTGAGATGTTGCTTCAATATATCCACATTATTTTCCTTCCTCATAATGCCATCTATTTTGTGAAGTGCTCCAGTCCATCCTGCAGCAAAGCACTCCCACAACATGATACTGCCACGCAACCCCTGCTTCATGGTTGGGATGGTGTTCTTCGGCTTGTAAGCCTCACCGTTTTTCCTCCAAACATAACAATGGCCAAACAGTTCTACAATAATGGTCATTATGGCCAAACAGTTCAATATTTGTTTCATTAGACTTGAGGACATTTCTCCAAAAAGTAAGATCTTTGACCCCATATGAACTTGCAAACTGTAGTATGTCTTTTTTTTTATGTCAGTTTTGGAGCTGTGGATTCTTATTTGCTGAGTAGCCTTTCAGGTTATGTTGATATAGGACTAGTTTCTGTGGATAAATATAATTGTCTACATATTTCCTCCAGCATCGTCACAAGGTCCTTTGCTGGTATGATGGCTGTGTGGTTTATACTTGCGTACTGATGTTTGTACAGATGAATGTAGTACATTCAGGCATTTGGAAATTGCACCCAAGGATGAACCAGTCTTGTGGAGGTCTTGGTTGATTTCTAGAGATGCACCGATCGACCGGCCAGGGACCGGAATTAGCCGATTTTCCGCATGCTCGGACAGGACCGGTAACCAGCCGGTCAGCCTCACGTCTTACCGATTCCAAGCCGGTCCGTTTTGTTGCCAGCGGCGCAGGCAATAACGTCACAGCCGCATGTAAACATGTCATTGGCGGTGGAGATCTCCACCGTGTGAGTGAAGAATACATACAATTTGAAATGTGTAATAATTGTAAGGCCAAAGTAAACCGTGGGGGAACCACCACAATAACATTTGGATCAACAAACCTAATTAGACATTTAAAACACCATCACCCAGCTGAAAATGCCCATTTTAAAAAAGAAGCTAAAAAGTGAAAGCGGCTAAAGCTAGCCAGAGCTCAGAGCCAGCCACAAGTAAGCAGCCTCTCCTATCTTTCCTTGGTATGAGCAGCGAAAATACCAAAGCAATTATGAGGAAAATTATGGAATTCATGGCCCTGGATGACCAGCTGTTCTCCATAGTTGAGGACAGAGGGATTACAAATCTGATAAATTTCCTTGATACAGAGTATGATGTACTTTCTGATGTCGCGTTGCCCGAGTGGTTTAATCTCGTGTCATGTCACACACGCAGCCTGTTATCTGTCAACATTTGGGAACACAAATCCGGGAGAGGGGAAGGGGGGTGCTGGATGGCAGAGGCAGGCTAAATACATACAAATTGTGCCGTTGTGATTTTACGTTATTTTTCCCACCGTGTCCGATATTAAAATCAGTGCGACACACATTGCAAAAGGCGTGGACATTGTCGATATGGCTTCGGGATATGAAATTAAATTCTTCCATCCAGCTGTGGTTAAATTTACATTTAAATTTAAATTTAACCCCACCGGAGCACCAGCTGAGTCTTCTCCTCCCCTCTACCAGTGATGCTTGATTTAACATCCCGCGTCTACTGCCTGCGCAGATATAAACAGCGCAAATGGGTTGTAGGTTGCCAGATTGTGGTCATAAATTATTTGTAACGTGTATGTGTCGAAAGTGGGAGTAGGATGCGTTTCATTCAGGATCTGGCAACTGGACCACCTTGGAATAATATATTGATTTGATTATTCATATAACGTGTTTTGGGCCATACAAATTACGGGAGTTTTTTTGGGAGAAATAACAAAACGGGAGACTCCCGGGAAAAACAGGAGTGTTGACAGATATGGTTAAAAGCCGTTCCCGAAGCAGTGCTCAGTTTTACAACTGATATTTGGACATCTAACGTAAGTTGAGCGTATTGGACCCTTCAGTTTTTCAGATCTTCGGAATTGTAAAGAGAAAAAGGTCCATTTATAAAAATAGTGTGAAATGACATCTGTTATATAAAGCAACTCATTTGCAGTTAATTGTTATTTCTACCTCTTTCCAGTCACAGAGCACTTTATTTTGAGAGTTGCTTAAGTGAGAGAAGATCCTGTAACTTAGTGCAGTTTGGGGGGAAATTGTAATGTTTAATAACTTATTTTATTATGAAAATAAAATGTAGCATTGAAGAAAGGTAGATTTTGTTTGTATATGTGGTCAATAATAGTTTTAGAAAGAAAATCTGAAAAAAATCGGCATCAGCAGGTCACACTTGCAAAAAAAATCGGAAATCGAAATCGGCCAAGAAAATTGAAAACGGTGCATCTCTATTGATTTCTTTTGATTTTTCCATTAATTTTAAATGGAAGGTAGACCTTAAAATACATCCACAGGTACACCTCCTATCAGAAGCTTATTGTTTAATTGTCTTAAGATTTGACAATTTTCTGGAATTTTCCAAGCTGCTTAAAGGCAAAAAGTTAACTTAGTGTATGTAAAATTCGGACCCACTGGAATTGTGATCTAGTCGATTAAAAGTAGTGTCCGACCGATAAAATCAAAGGGCTCAATGCTAAGGATTTTTTCTACAGACCCGGTTGGGCCAGTGCTTCAGATTTTTCCTGGCCCTGCCAAAGGTTTCACTGGCCCCAACTCAAAAATGATAAATAGCTGTTTTGACCATCATGGGTTTAAAAATGTGTCCAAAGATAATTATTTTTTACATATATTATGTTTTTAATGTCCCCCCCCAAACTGAATCACATTTTTAATTTGCAATATATGATTTATGCATTACGTAATCCCATATAAGCGCTTTACAGATAATTTCATAAATACATCATATTAACCTCAGCAATCCTGCCATTTACACATGTGCTTTTAAGCAAAGAGTTCAGTTGTGCAGATGATGGGTTTTCTGTCACCCATTCAGTCATGCAACTTTTGGCCATGTGTAGTGTATTCAAAAACAGGATCAAAGATTTAATCACAGAGTTAAAGATGTGATTATTGGCTGAATGTAATAAACATATGAATCCCTGAGAAGAGACTTGCTACCAAATCGGTTGTGATGTGTAATATACATAGGGAGATATTAGGCCTAATCAGTGAATTAAGAAAGTGTAACATGAAATCAGACAACCTAAAGACCAACACAGCCTGATTGCACAAAGCAGAAAAACTAAAATACCTGTATGGTCCAGAAATGAGAAATGTAACTTGTGTCTTATGAGGATGATATGAAGTAGACTGTTTTGAATATTTAGCTTCACCATGCAGCTAAACAGCTCTGATAATAATAACTTTTTATTTCTTGCTTCTTTTCATATCAAACGCCATTATCATGTTGAATTAATGTTTACATTTTGAAACATTACCCAATTAAATGTATACTTACATTTTGGATATTGAGCAACTTGTGATTTCCAGGCACATGTATAACTGGGGTTTAACGAAGTTTAATAAAACTAGCACTCTGTCCCTTCACGATAGCACATGCATGTTAAACAGTGTACGCTGCACGGAGAGAGATGATGATGAGACATTATGCAAGGAGAGTAGAGGTCGACCTATATATCATTAAACCTGTTGATGTGTATGTACCCCCCAGAACTGATGTCACTTTGCTTAAATGCCTTCATATTTACAATATAGTCTAGTCAACAACAACAAAAAAAGTTAATAATGTTGACAAATCATACAGATGTATAAGTAGTTAACATTATGAACAAACTTGAACAGCACAATATATAGTAAATGTGAACTAATTTAAGCAAAGTAAAGTTAAACCCATGGGTGGGGTCAATGAGCGTCAACAGGTTTAAACTATGAAGGCAAAGAAATGTTGCATCCTGTAACAATCTGCTATTGGATACATTTGCTTTAAAAAAGGGGTAATTTATACACTTTGATGTTGTATTTTACAGTTGATTATTAAAGATTATGATCGTTATGCTCACTCTACATGGGGAGAATGACTCATTTGTGATTAATTGGTACATATTCTGTATAAATTACAACCTGTGGGCACTTCTGCCACATCCTTTAGTGAATGTTGTTTCGCGGTTAAACGCCACACATCGGGTCATATTGAGAGTTTCGTCTGTTAGCGGTCGATGCTCTCTGTCTGTAGGGAATTGTAAGAAAGCCACCAGAGCACTTCCGGTGGCTTCACCTACTGCTGGCAGTTTCAAATGTTATGAGAGAGCGAGAGAGCGAGAGAGACCAACATTATGGTCTTTCAGAAAAAGCCCAGATGTCAGGAACACAGATACCAGTTCCGTCTAGGGAGCACCGGCCTAGAGCACACGATGCAGTACACTTACCTCGGCTTGGTCATCACCGCATCGGGGAGTTTCAGTGTGCCAGTGAATGCTCTAAGAGATAAAGCACGAAGAGCTCTATATGCAATTAAGAAGAAATTCCAAAACACTGAATTACCGATTCCAATCTGGTGTAAAATCTTTGATAGTGTAATTCAGCCCATTGCGCTGTATGGAAGTGAGGTTTGGGGTCCACTCAGTGATCAGAGCTACACTAGATGGGACAGACATCCAACAGAAGCCCTACACACAGAGTTCTGCAAAATGATTCTAAAACTACAAAGTAAAACACCCAATAATGCATGTAGGGCAGAATTAGGCCGATTCCCATTGATTGTTAATATGCAAAAAAGATCCCTCAAATTCTGGATGCATCTAAAATCAAGTCCCACAGAAACGCTACATTTTAAAGCACTACAAACCCAAGAACTGAACCCCAAAAAGAGTCTCCTCAGTCAGCTGGTCCTGAGACTCACTAACCCCACTAACCCTACTAACTCTAACCAGTCTCAGACCAGCACTGCTTCTCACACACACATCAGAATAAACCAAATTATCAAACAGTCTAAAAATACATATCTGGAACATTGGGATCAGGAAACTAAAACACAAAGTAAATTACAATTCTATCGAACTTTGAAATCAAATTATGAATTGGCAGAATATCTCCAGAGTGTGAGAGACACAAAGCAGAGATGGATCCTGAGCAAGTCCAGGCTGAGTGAACACAGCCTAGCCATCGAGACCGGCAGACAGCGAAAGAGCTGGTTACCCCGAGAGCAAAGGGTGTGTGTTCAGTGTAGGACAGGAGAGATCGAGACAGAGACACACTTCCTCCTTCACTGTCACAAATACAGCTCAGTCAGAGAACTCTACTTCAACAAACTCACTGACTTAATACAGGACTTTACAGTCATGACTGAAATAGATCAGATAAAGACCTTACTAGTAGAGGGACAGACAGCAGCACTGGCTGCCAGATACGTGTGTGTATGCCACAGCCTGAGAGACAGCAGGTGAATGTATGTGTGTGTGTGTGTGTGTGTGTGTGTGTGTGTGTGTGTGTCTGACCTCAGTGTGTTTCCCTACTGTCCACCACAGTGACCCTCAGTAATGTATATGTGTATATATATGTGTTAAAACACTGTGGTATCGAATGTTCACAAATATTGTAATCTGTTACACTGTTAATTTGTACAATGAATTTAAATTGTACATTTAAATTTAAGTTATATACTTTATTATTTTGATGTCTTTATAATTATTATATGTGTTCCAAGCTTTGGCAATATTGTAATATGTACAGTCATGCCAATAAAGCAATTTGAATTTGATAGAGATAGAGATAGAGATAGAGAGAGAGATATCAGTGGTCCTGCCACAGTTTTATAATATTAATATTTTATAATGTTTACGCATTGAATCTATGACATTGCATCGTTGGTTATTAGATCAACACACCCATCCAGATCGACGGATCGTTACACCCCTAGCAGACTATATATTATTTAAAGCTGCACTATGTAAGAGTTTTTTGATTAAGTATATAAACAATCAGTGTTAAAACAAATGTCCTTACCTTACCCTGATTTACTACAGTAAGCCTATAGAAATTATTTGTATTTTGAGCTGTCAGGTTAGATTTACTGCCAAATTGCTGGCTTATGTCATTCTCACTTACGTCATTACTTCATGTCCGTAAACACACAAAAAAAAAAGAATCGGCTGTCTCATGTACCCGCTGAGGACGCTGTTCAGTTCAGTCAGTCACAATCACACAGTTCAGTAGAGCAACGAAAATATATTTTACTTGATGACAACGTGTAAAATAGACAAATATCAAGTTTAGGATGGGACTACCTTTAAGAGACTGTTGAAAACGTGTTTGGAAATAATAATTTCTACAATTACATTTGGTGCCGCAAATGGTGCAGAAATTTACCTCTAACTTTAACAATTCACGTTTAACAAGGCCTGTAATAACTAGGTCAGTGTTTCCCAACATTTTTTCTGCCACGGCACACTTTTTACGACTAAAATATACTATGGCACACCACTATCCCACATAGGCTAACCATCGTCAATATTTATTATTTTCAAGAACTTGTCCATGTTTTCTGTCCGTCTTAGTAGTGTGTTTACTTGTAATGTTTGAAATTCGGCTATGCAAAAAAACAAGTCACATACAGTGCTTGCATTAGACTTTCCATCACAATCTATTATTACCCATCATTTTAATTTTCATATTTTAATGATATTAAGACATTTAATAGCTTTTATTTTCATTCACATTTTCATTTTTAATCATGAACTTACAGAAGGAGCATAGAGCAGATTATACATTTATTAATTTATGAAGAGAACAGATAAAAAACAGAGACACCACACAAAGCAGATTCATGTTTTTTCCCCCGCAGTAACAGCGGAGACCACTAAAATATGACCAAAAATATTAGAAAAAACAAATATGATTAAAATATGACCAAAACACATACGCTTCAACTTAAACTATAGGTGCTCGCCTTTGCTTAAAGGGGTCATATAATGCCATTTTTGTACAAGTTAATATGAATCTTTAGGGTTTAAATGAAAACTTTGTAATATACTTTTATTAAAAATTCTCATTAGTATTTTAAGAAAACACAAATTTTACCTGCTCAAAAACAGCTCTGTTTTCAGCACGCCGTTTCAGTGCATATGACTTTAAATGATAATGAGCTTTGGTCACCCCGCCCCTCCGTACACAGTTTTTAATAACACAATAACCATAACGCGTTGTTCATTATAAATGTGGGATTATGAATTATATTGAGAACGTCGTAATGTTATGGAAAACATGCCGTAATGTACCCTGAGTGTAAACATTAGCCACATTCATTGTGAAGCGTGCAAGCGATTTGCAAAGATTAATATAAAGGTTAATAAAACGTTACACTTACCTCTTCTGGAGGTGCAGAGGGAATATAAATAGTTTGTACCGAATCTTTTTTCAGCAGCAGCTTCTTAGCGAAACCAGTTTAATACTTACTCTCGTTTATAGAGCAGTCTGGTGAAAAATGATTAGCGCAAACATGAACGCATTGACGTTGCTCGTGGGGAATATTCCCATCGTAAACAAAACTCAGCCACTGCGTCTTCAGCGGTTCAGATTTAGGAACATCAAAATGACTGCTGTGTTCGTTATTACACCGAAGAACAGAACACCACAATCGCTTAGGCGCCATTCTGCTCCAGTGTATCAACAATGATGACGGACTATGATTGACAGCTCGCTCACGAGCGAGGGCGGGTCTGTGTTGAAACACAGCTGTCAATCAACAATCCTGGGAGGGGCGTCCGACCGTGTGACGTCACGCGGTCGAACGGCTCGATTTGAGGCAGGGAAAAATATATAAGGAGATTAAAACAAAAACACTGGATGAATTTTTATCATAATAGGATGGTTGTGTACAGGCACAGCCAACACACATTTCAGTACAATCAACTTGAAAAAGTGCATGTACCATTACATGACCCCTTTAATCAAACACATCAAGGGAGACAGAGGAGCATCACAGAGGGGCGATTTTACAAGTTTGACACATAAAAAGCAGGAGGTGTGCACAATAAACTTTGAAAGCATGTATTTGGAAGAGAGAAAATAGCAGAAAGTAATAAAAGGCCTCGTTTATGTTTAGGTTTAAGTGTTTTCTTGGTGAATTTAAATTAGTAATTACTGGGGTCTCTGATATTTGTAAATGATAAGGTATTATTTAATTAAAAGAAATTCATTCAATACATCTTCACAAATTTGGACAGTTTTTAATATATCTTGTTGCTTAGTACTCTCAAAGACATTAATGGTGAAGCAAAAACGTGTGTGAAAAACACTTTGGTGTAAATTGACGTCACTTCATAGACTTCAATGTATTCTGCAGCGCTGACGCAAGTCACGTGAAAGACCCTTAACACGTATAAATATCACTCACATTTGCACATTAATCATTGCTCTTCACAATCACAAAAGTGACCGATTATGGTTTCAAAATGGAGAATTTCTCAGAAAGGTGAGGAGTTTGGATCCATGAAATTATAATTTTTTATTCATGCATTTATTTATTTTGTGGAATTTGATAATTTTCCATGAAACACCTGACAATCTTTCACGGCACACTAGTGTGCCACGGCACAGTGGTTGGGAAACACTGAACTAGGTGATGGTTGAGCAAAAGCAACAGGATAGTACAACTCAGTCCTCTTACAACTTTTATAAACCATGTAACACATAACAGCTGAGCACTTGGCTAAATAATGCAGCCTCTTATGGAAGACTACTACAAAAGATTGGGTTTCATATCAATCCCTAAAGAGCTACTGCATACTGTGGAAGTGTAGAGAGAGACAGCTGATCTGCTTGTCTCAGTATTTGGTAGGCTGCCAGTGCCCCCACTGACCCAAAGTGTGAGAAGGACAGAGTGAGGCTCAGTGACATTAGCACCATGTCAGCCTCACACTCATCATTTAAAAGCTCAGTGTTAAGACCCAAGGCTGGCTCTACAGCGGAACTTACTGCAACTACAATTACAACTCAAATCCGCAGGGGCATACAAATTTTAAATAAAGACTTTTTACTGGGTTTAATTATTGAGACAAACACATACTGTCTGGTTACAGAAATTATGTAGAGGATGAGTTCAGGCTGTGGTTAAATGACCAACTTAACCGCAGCCTGCCATTGACACTAAGAACAAAGGATCATCAATGCTTATGTACATTTTAGCCATTTTGACAACAAAATAGTGGTTCACTACCAGTCAAACTGTCAGGTTTGGGGATGGGCTTGAGTCAGTTTTTCACAACTTTGGGTTTATATCAGTTTAAGTTTTAAACTAATAAAAAAATAAAAAACAAAAACCTAGGGAGGTGCCAAAAACACCTCCCTAGGAAGGTGCCCAGGGGGCATGCTTACCAGATGCCCAAACAACAAAAAACTAATTCTTTCTTCTTTATAGGGCTGCGCATCACCAATATTCTTCACCATAAGATACACACTGTGACACTCCTATTATAATTCAATATGTCACGAGCAATCACTATAAAAGTAATCTAGCTGCAGCAAGCACACCAATGATGAGCATCTTTGCGCAAGACGGTGTATCAGCTGGGAGAAGTTTGAAACTCTATTGCACCGTTTTTCACGTGACTCATATAAGCGGCTCTGAATGCACAGACAAATGCCAGTTTCGGAGTTTGTGCTTACTTATACAGCCCGCTTCCTTATTATTTGAACTTTAATTAAGGATGCATTAAATATAGTATATAATGGTGCAGTGTTTCCTTTTTAGATGCTCTAACAGGCAAGTTTTGCTCAAGCGGAACACCAGGTAAGGCTTCGCTTTATTTCACGATGACACTGCTTCTGTATTGACTTATTTTGCATCACTTTAATCTGTTTGGAAAGTTTGGAGTGATGGTGGCATAGTGGCTAAAGCACAGGGCTGTTAATCAGATGGTTGCTGGTTCTAATCCCACGGCCACCACCATTGTGTCTTTGAGCAAGGCACTTAACTCCAGGTTGCTCCGGGGGATTGTCTCTGTAATAATTACACTAAGTCGCTTTGGATAAAAGTGTCTGCCAAATGCATAAAATGTAAATGTAAATCTGTACTGTGAGCTGTTCTTTCTTTCTCTCCTCAATCAAGTATGAGCTGAAGTGCTGCTCTCCCATGTCATCATTAGCATTTCAAAAGATCTCATGTTGTGTTAAATGAAAGCAGACGACTATTCGACAACAGAATTTTGTCAAAAAAATTTTATTGGCGACATTGTCGCTAATCGTTTCAGCCCTACCGTCACCCCTGGAAAATCCTCCTCCTTTCTTATCGCGGCTGCTAATGGTTCCAGGGCAAGACAGAACAATAATGGGGAAAGAGGGCAACCCAGCCGAGTGCCTCTATCCAGAGTAAAATAATCCAAACTTAATCTATTTGTTTGTACTGCTGCTACAGGGTGTCTATAAAGTAACATAATCCATCCAATAAAAGTATTTCCAAACCCAAATATTTCCAAAATATTAAAAAGTCCCATTCTACCATATCAAATGTCTTTTTGGCATCAAGTGAGATGGCCACAACCAGAGTATGATCATTCGCCACTTACCACATGATATTGATGAGATGCCTAATGTTATCAGAAGAACCACAGCCCTGAATAAACCCCACCTGATCTATATAAGAGATGTCATAACTTTACTTAATTGGTTAGCCAGAATTTTTTAAATCTAACTGGATCATAGAAATTGGACGGTACAGTGAGGAAAATAAGTATTTGAACACCCTGCTATTTTGCAAGTTCTCCCACTTAGAAATCATGGAGGGGTCTAAAATTGTCATCGTAGGTGCATGTCCACAGTGAGAGACATAATCTAAAAAAAAAAATCCAGAAATCACAATGTATGATTTTTTAACTATTTATTTGTATGATACAGCTGCAAATAAGTATTTGAACACCTGTCTATCAGCTAGAATTCTGACCCTCAAAGACCTGTTAGTCTGCCTTTAAAATGTCCACCTCCACTCCATATATTATCCTAAATTAGATGCACCTATTTGAGGTCATTAGGTGCATAAAGACACCTGTCCACCCCATACAATCAGTAAGAATCCAACTACTAACATGACCAAGACCAAAGAGCTGTCCAAAGACACTAGAGACAAAATTGTACACCTCCACAAGGCTGGAAAGGCCTACGGGAAATTGCCAAGCAGCTTGGTGAAAAAAGGTCCACTGTTGGAGCAATCATTAGAAAATGGAAGAAGCTAAACATGACTGTCAATCTCCCTCGGACTGGGGCTCCATGCAAGATCTCACCTCGTGTGGTCTCAATGATCCTAAGAAAGGTGAGAAATCAGCCCAGAACTACACGGGAGGAGCTGGTCAATGACCTGAAAAGAGCTGGGACCACCGTTTCCAAGGTTACTGTTGGTAATACACTAAGACGTCATGGTTTGAAATCATGCATGGCACGGAAGGTTCCCCTGCTTAAACCAGCACATGTCAAGGCCCGTCTTAAGTTTGCCAATGACCATTTGGATGATCCAGAGGAGTCATGGGAGAAAGTCATGTGGTCAGATGAGACCAAAATAGAACTTTTTGGTCATAATTCCACTAACCGTGTTTGGAGGAAGAAGAATGATGAGTACCATCCCAAGAACACCATCCCTACTGTGAAGCATGGGGGTGGTAGCATCATGCTTTGGGGGTGTTTTTCTGCACATGGGACAGGGCGACTGCACTGTATTAAGGAGAGGATGACCGGGGCCATGTATTGCGAGATTTTGGGGAACAACCTCCTTCCCTCAGTTAGAGCATTGAAGATGGATCGAGGCTGGGTCTTCCAACATGACAATGACCCGAAGCACACAACCAGGATAACCAAGGAGTGGCTCTGTAAGAAGCATATCAAGGTTCTGGCGTGGCCTAGCCAGTCTCCAGACCTATACCCAATAGAGAATCTTTGTAGGGAGCTCAAACTCCGTGTTTCTCAGCGACAGCCCAGAAACCTGACTGATCTAGAGAAGATCTGTGTGGAGGAGTGGGCCAAAATCCCTCCTGCAGTGTGTGCAAACCTGGTGAAAAACTACAGGAAACGTTTGACCTCTGTAATTGCAAACAAAGGCTACTGTACCAAATATTAACATTGATTTTCTCAGGTGTTCAAATACTTATTTGCAGCTGTATCATACAAATAAATAGTTAAAAAATCATACATTGTGATTTCTGGATTTTTTTTTTAGATTATGTCTCTCACATTGGACATGCACCTACGATGACAATTTCAGACCCCTCCATGATTTCTAAGTGGGAGAACTTGCAAAATAGCAGGGTGTTCAAATACTTATTTTCCTCACTGTAACTTTTACACTCACTTGGATCTTTGTCCTTTTTAAGAATCAGACTAATCCGGGCTTGTGTCATGGTTGGGGGAAGCTTTCCATTCTTTAATGATTCTGTATAAGAAAAGTGGAGCCAGTTATGCAGCATAAGATTTTAAAAATTCAGCGGCAAAGCTATCTGCTACTTGCCTATAGGCAAGGACTTAATAACTTTGCCAAGCTCCTCAAAGGTCATCTCAGAATCAAGAGAATTGTTTTGCTCAGTTGTCAATTTAGGGAGTTCTAATGGTTCCACAAAGTTTCTAATATTTTGCAAAAGGGATACATTAAGTGCCAACTATATTATTTATTTTTCTCTGTAAGTGGCAGCACCTCTAAACACACCATGGCATAATCTGAGACGAAGGTATTTCCAATTGAACAATCCACAACAGATGAAATTAGGGATTTAAATATGTAAAAAAAACTATTCTAGAATAAATCTTATGGACCAATGAAAAAAAATTATAGTCCCTACCAGATATCCAAATATTTCTAAGATCAAGATTTTTACAAATCCTGGGAACCGTCAATGTTGCTCTAGGGGGCTTACACACTTTTGCTTTGCTATGTTCAAGGACTGAATCAATCAATACATTAAAGTCTCCTCCTAATATTATATCATGAGGGGTGCCAGCGACTTGCAACATCCCTTCAAGATCTAAAAAAGCCCTGATCATCAGCATTAGGTGCGTAAATATTAGCAAAATCAGCCTTTGCCCCTGAATTTCAGCTAAAACAATAATAACTCTTCCAAATTTATCATTAATCTGTTTGAGAAATTTGAATTGTAGATGATTATGTATCTATATAATGACTCCCTTGCTTTTACTTGAGCCAGCACTGAAGAAAACAAGTCCACACAATATCTTCCCAAATTTTTCAGCTTCCTGCAGGGAAAGATGAGTTTCTTGAAGAAACACTATATCATATTTCTTATGTTTAAGAAAATATATAACCATCCTTCTTTTTATGGAGGGCCCCAACAAGGACACTGAAACGATTAGTCGACATTATCGACAACGTCGACAATAAAGAATTGTCAACAAAAATTTTCATTGTCGAATAGTCGTTTGATCTCATTTAACGTAACATGATATCACACAAAACTCTGTCACGCAAGAGCAGCACTGCAGCTAGCGCCTGACTGAGGAGAGGAAGAATCACACAGCTCATAGTCCAGATGCACACTAAACTTTCCAAACAGCTTCAGCTGATATAAATTATAATTAGGGAATTATACACAAATACCAAATAAGTAAATACAGAAGCACTCTCAATGTGGAATAAGTGGAGTCAGAGCTCTTTAAAGAAAACGTCATGGTGTTACATCTTCAATGCAGCTTTATTAAAAGTTCAAATAATACGGAAGAAGGTCATGTAATTAACTTCAAACTCCAAAACTGGCATTTTTCTGTGTGGTCATTGCCTCTTCAATGAGTTGCACGAATGTCCCAGTCTAAAGGGGAGAGATTGAAACTGCACTCGGCTGATGAACACTGTCGCGGGGACATCAATCCCTTGAGCGCACAGGCGAATTATTGAATCATAATATAATGTCAATGTGCATTTCTTTTTGTGAAGAAAATTGGCAATACACAGCTTTATTAATAATAGAGAGTTTGTTTTTGTGAGTTAAAGATGGATTGATGTGAACAAAATGGTGAGAGAGGGTAGTCTTCGCCCCATTATACACTGTAACAAAATACATTTATGATTTGTTTTAGCTTGTTTTCCAATAAAAATATCTAAAACTCATTTAAAACTATGTACATTAACTTTAGGAACTATACTGCAGAAGAAAGAATTGTTATCTGAGAATGTTGAACATAATATTAAAAACACATATTTTAAAATATCTAAAAATCCTTTAAAAAAAAAAAAAGATGCATTTAACTGAGAAGCAGCAAATAAGATATTTAGACTTGCTTTTAGAGACTAGATCTTGAATATAAGTATATTTTGTCTTTTCTGCACTCGCAGAAGTATAACCAAGTGAAAAAAATACACGTATATACAAAATACACTTATATTTAAGATTAGGGTTGAGTATCTTTCAAAAAAAAAAAAAAATATATATATATATATATATATATATATATATATATATATATATATATATATATATATATATATATATATATATATATATCTCGATACCGGTTCCTAAGCGATACTTTTTCCGATACTGATTTTATGAAATTAATTTTAACAAGATTACAAACATTACCTCAAAACAACTTTGGTTATATTTTTTCAGTTTGTTGACTTTTTTTTTTTACAGTCTCAAAGACTCATCTCCTGAGCCTTCTGGTCTCCTCATACAAGGGTCAGCAGGGGTAGACGCTATAACATTAATGTGAAGAGGAAAAAAAAACAAGCTAAACTGTTAATTCAGCCAACCCTTAGGATAAGTAAGGTTTAACAAGATAACTAGTTTAATGTACATTAAACTTGATCAGTTCCTGCATGTACCACTAAAAGAGTTAGCCAATTTTGTTTGTTTGCTAAACGCTAACCTTACCTGTCGGAATCCCAGTAATAGCGCCACTGCATTCATCAGTAGTTTTGAAGGAGGCTCTGTGGCAGGAGGACGCTGAGTGGATGACTGCACTGGCTCGGTCTTCTTTCAGTCGAAGACGGATCAACTTTCTGCTCTTAACTTTATTCTGTGCACTGTCAAGTGCTTCATCAGATTTGTCGTGTTGTCGGTCTTGGCAGCAGTTATCTTGTAGCAAATATTGCATCGCGCGCTGTTGGCATCGAGTCTGGTGAAATGTAGCCACACTTTTAGATAGACATTGTAACTGAAATATATTAAATAAATGTAATCAAAATCTAATTGAGAGCTTGTAAATCAGAATAAAATCGAATCAGGAAATCTGCATCAATACTCAGCCCTAATTTTAAGTGGTTATCTCAAATAATCATGGGAGGCCAACTCTGTAATCTTCCACGGACCCCCTGGCACCTCCTCAAAGCCCCGTTTCAAAACTAGGGATACACCGATCCGTCACCTGGATCGGTATCGGCTCTGATACTGAAGCTTTTAGATGGATCGTGTATCTGGCCGACAAGCCCGATCCAAATCCTGTGAGTTAGTCATGTTTGTTACTGTCAAGCTCCAAAAATGACATAAAAGTATCATAAAAACACCATTAAAATAGTTAATATGACTCATGCATTTTATTCAAAGCCACTTGAAGACATGCGATAGCTCTGTGAATCACAAAAGGCAATGTTTAATAAGTAAATTTATAGTATGCACAGTGCCAGCGTGTTAGTGAATGGTGCTGCTCTTTGACACAAACTCACACACAGGCTGGTGATGCACTCATGGATATTTTTAGCCTTAACAGTGGTGCGCAATATTTGAGCACTACTCAAGAACAGCTTCTCAGATGTAGATGCTCAATAGTTCGGTTCACTTATAATATGCATGTAGAATGTCACTTGAGGTGCATGTTACAAGAATTTGAATAAGAAGCTAATTAAACTACTGTGATCTTACCTACAGACACATACAGGACTTCCTGGAGAGTTCAGAATGTCAAAAAAGCATGAGGGTTTAAAAAGTGCATGATTTAAATATATTACTGTTCAATTTAAAATTAAAAGTCAATAATAATAATAATATTAATAAACAAAAATATTATTATTAATATTATCATCATTAGTATTTGTTTACAATGTAAAACAATATTTAAGTTGAATGGGTTCCAAAACATAACTGTGCGAAAAGTGGACTGATGTCTTACAACTAAATTGAACAAAAAAAGAGATCTGAATGCTTTAAAATCCAGATGCAAGTTGAATTGTTTATTTTTTTAAAAGGCAAAAATAAAACACTGGTTTCTTTTCTACTGAAGACTTGGAAGACGGGAATTACTGTTAATTTTGCTGCTACATTTCCCAGTATACTAGCTAATAATAAAGTGTTTCTTTATAAGCTATACATTAATATTGAAATAATGTGTAGTTAGAGGTTTGTGTTTCTATCATATTAAAGAGTACTCCCAATTAGTTCCACACAATAATGTAAAGATATTCTAAACCGATTATGCAAAAAACCAACACTGGTATCGGCATCGGCCGATACTGAGATTTCCGATATCGGAAGGGGAAAAAGCGGTTCCGGTGCATCCCTATTGAAAACCCACCAACTAATCAATTTTGAAAACAGGTAATTTGCACATCCCTATTCCAGACAAAGTTTGGGCTTCAACTTGGTGATCTCGAAACCTCTATCACATTAGCATACATACAACTCTACAGTTAACACATCACTGAGCTTTTTATAATGAGATCAGATAGAATGTGATGCCCTGAACCAGACGGTAAACACCAACTTGTGTCCCATATGGGACAAGAACCTGCCACCTCTGTTTCTGGATCATTAACTTGAGCAAAGTGCCATCCAGCATTCAGTTCTCCACATGTGCTCATCTAATAAAAACAAATTCAGCAATGTTACTGCAGCAATCACTTCTGTCTGCTCCACCAGCTGCTACATCTCCCCAGCTGCAGATGAATCCATGCTTCATGACCAGTGAATAATGAAGTCAGCAGAAGCTTTATATGAGAAACAAATGAGGTGTCAACGGTCTTTAAGTGTGCCGTCCCATTTAGACCTTCTCAGCAAATAAAGTCTTTCACCAGACCTCAGGTCAGCACAGACCATAACCTATAGACAACACTTTGCTGTTTTCTGAACATTGCAATTGAATTGAATAGGGGTCCAAAGCGAGTGACCGCCGAGCCAAGCATGGTCCATTCTGCCTCTAAAAATATTTTAGGATCCATCAACACACAGTACAGAGAGGGACAAGATAAGCATTGCTCACATAGTTACAATGACAAGACTGAGCTACTAATTACGAGGTTATTTCAACTCAAGTTTGTATAGCCCTTCACCAGTAAAGTCATTTAATGGTACAGTGAAGGTAGCATACCATAAAAACAATGGACCTGCTTCCCTGACTTGCATAATGTTTTTTTGTTGTTGTTGTTTTTGTTTGCACAAGATACATGCAAAGAGAAGAAAAGTTTCCATTGAGGCAGGATGAAATAGGTTGCAACCTTTTAGCACAACACAAATTATGCTGAATGCTAGTCATTTTAAGTTGCATAGAAAAGAAAAAGTGTACACTGTAGTTTCCATAACCAGTCTTGGAAGACAATTCTTAAAGGAATGGTTCATCCAAAAATCAAACTTCTCAAATGATAATTTACTCACCCTCATGCCATCCTAGATGCGTTTCACTTTCTATGGCAGAACACAGAAGAATATCTCAGCTCTGCCCATACACTGCAAGTGACCATTTAATTTGAAGCTCCAAAAGCATATAAAAGCATTAAAGTAATCCATATGACTCCAGTCGGTAAATCAATGTCTTCTGAAGCGATATGATGAGAAACAGATCACAATACATTTTTTAAATAAATTCCTACCTGCCCAATAGGTGGAATATGACAGAGCCAGATCTAGGGGGGTGCTGGGGTGGGATTTACCCCCCATAATTATCGCTATGCCCACCCCAAGTGCACATGAAGCACTTGCCGCCATGGCACCAACACTAACCCTAACGCAAGTGCACTAGAGAAACACTCACCCATCAAATGCACTGGAGCATATGCCTCTACGTCATTGGTTATTGCCCCCCCAATGTTACATTTCTAGATCCGGGCCTGCGATATGAACAAGAATGTGAATCACCAAAAGCACTTAGGCTACATCTACATTAATCCGGACACATTTGAAAACTGCATTTTAGTTTTTTTAAACGCTCCCTGTCCACACTGCGGTTTTCAAGCATTTTCCAAAAGATGCTCATCTACACTGAAACATACGAAAATGCTTAAATCCCCTTACTGCGTATGCGATAAATCTCCGTTGCATATACGGTCTGAAATGCAATTGTTCTTGTGTTCTGTCGTTAGACACCAATTCCGAGTCAACATCCTGTTGCCTTTGTACAACATTCACATTTCATTACTTCAAAGTAAAAAGGATCTTTAACAACGCTTTCAAAGTGAATATCATGCACTACAGAACCGCTATCAACATGACAAACATAATCGTTTTCAGATATCACCGTTTTCCCAATCCACGCTAAAACGTGAACACACCATTTTCAAATGTATCCATTTGGGACAGAGTTTTCAAAAAGCTCAGTATTCGCTGAAGAAAAAAAAAAACGCTGTCTCAGTGTGGACGGAAGGACTAAAAGTAGAGAAAAAGATGTGTTTTCAAACAAAACGTATTGGAGTGGACGTGGCCTTTGGCAAGAAGAGCGCTATCTGTTTCTCGTCCATACCTATCATATCGCTTCTAAAGACTTGGAATAAACCACTAGAGTCGTATGGATAACTTCTATGCTGCCTTTATGTGCTTTTAGAGCTTAAACGTTTTGGTCATCATTCACTTGCATGTATGGACCTACAGAGCTGAGATATTCTTCTAAAATTTTAATTTGTGTTCTGTAGAAGAAAGAAAGTCATTCACATCTTGGATGGTATGAGGGTGAGTAAATGATAAAACAATTATCATTTTTGAGTAAACTATTCCTTTAAGTCTGAATATTTAAGATATATCATCAGCTGAATGTTTTCCGTGGTAACAAAAAATCTGCTTGAGCAACAATATGGCATGTTCACATCAAATTAAATAATAATAAAACACAATTACTAATAAACAACACCAATGGTCAATGCCATGTGTCATGAAGCAACCAGACATAAATAAATCAAAACAATAAATCACTGCTCACGCGCAGAATTCGCTGCGAACCTTAGTATATTAATAATTCATCATAAAAAATAACGATTTGCAGTTAAACGTTTGCCATGCAAACATGCATTTATCTGAAGCGTAATTATATCAATGCACCTGTGGCAGGCAATAGACTGAGCACATTGTTTTGCTAAAGCTAAGATTTATTTCCACAACTCCTAGACACATCAGAAATACAACAATGGAGAAGAATCTTACCATTTTCGATGCCTGGAGCAAGTTAGTCCACTTGTCGGATCTAATTATTCTTAATTTCCTAATATTTTGCGACCAAGATGTATTAGCCATAGTTGCTAAGTCTGCGTCCTCTCTCCGCCATGTGCTCGCAGCAGCACTCGCTCGTGCAACGCATTGCAAAGCAACAGATCAAGGCTTGACGTCAGTGCGCAACAATTTCTTCTCTTACTATATAAAGAATCATGAATTTATTTTGCAGGTAAATCTATATTACATATTTTGTTGTATTATCATGTAAACAGTGATTGTAAATTCCAAAGTTATGGACACTTAAACTATTTACTCTCTCTAACAATTGATCTTAGACTAGAGACTGTCCATGGTAAACTTCACTTTCAGAACTCCTGAGCATCTTTCATGGTTTTCTCATCTACATGGATCCAGGATTGGTTGTTGATGTCTCATCATGTAGCCTTTTTGCCTGAAATAATTGTGATACACGGGGGGGAAGAAGGGGAAAAATGTATTCATGGGAGTGCGAGTGGATGACATAGCCCATTTTTGAACACAAGTAAAATTTGTAGTGAATCACTGGATCATTGCAAGTTGACAGGCAAACAAATGACAGGCAATTTACCTCTGCATACCTCTTTATGGTCCAAAGGAATAAGAGGTTTATTTGAGGGTACCTGACTAACTAGAATTAAATGTAGGTTGTTATTGTTGTTGTTTTTTAATACGTACACTATAAGTGTATTTTGTTGAGCGAACTGATGTATGTGAAGGAGAGAACAAGCATACGGCACATATTCAGTTGTGATTTCTTCCTCATCCATCCAGGGTTGTTTCCTTACGACGTTCAATTAATAGGCCAAGACAATTAGTGTTTTGGCATTTTGATGCTTAAAACATGAGAAACTAGATAAAGCAGGACATGAAATTGGGTATGACAAGGGGGATGTATGCAATCCACCAATCCCTTCCACATCCACAATAGACAAACATCTCGCATGTGAGTTTAAGGTGAGGATAAGACTAAGCTACTTCTCCACTGTGGTCTTCAAGGGAGATGATTGCTCCATGGAAGATGGCATCTTTTTGAAGAGCAAGTTTGACAAGATCCACCCAACAATTTTTCTTTTAAGAGTGAAAATGCCAAAATAAATGTTTCACCTTGCAATGAAAGAAAACCTTAATAATCTTGCTATAAAATGGGATAGTGAGGGTGAAAATTAGGATTGCTCTATATGCTCTTTACTTGCATCTTTAATTTGTGGTGAAATAATGTGCAACTAGCCAAAGCGCAGTCCACTCTAAACTAAATATTTGTTTTTTAGTCTATGTGGCCACAAGCAATGTACAATTGGAGACAAAATCAATATGGTAGATGCATGTGATTGGCTAAGACACTGGCTTTCATGCCTCTAAAAAGTGCATGTACTTCAGACACAGCATTAGTCATCTCAAAATCAATGACAAATGGATGATGCCATTGCCAAAGAAAGTGAAGTTCAAAACAAAGAGCCTTTGTACATTGAGTGTATGTAAAATCAATTCTAAAATGGTGAATCCAACAGTGCATAACTGGACCTCCTTAATAGATTAAATATTGAAGTCTGTAAAAGTGGGTCATAACTAAAAAGGCAAAAGCAAGGCGTTCACATTAAAGACATCAGTCAAGACACGATTTATAGAGAAACGCATTTATGATACAGAAATCAACAGCATCTTGAATACATGTGCAATATGTACAAAACTTACAAAAACAAATATTAAGTTAAGGCCAACAGTAAGTGGAACTGCAGACCATTTTATTATTAAAATAAAATTAAATACAAATAATCTAACCTCTATTGGGTTCAAATGAGGCAGTGATATTGTATAAATCAATGTCAGGTTGATTCAACATTGCTTGCCCAACTCTTGAGACCCTTGTATTGACTTGGGGCAACATCACTAAAGTACAACGATCATTCAAATGCTTAAAACAAGTTCAGTCCATAAGTAATTTCCAAGCAATTTAAGAACTGCTTAGCTGCTCAAGTCTCTGTTTTAAAAGTTCACATTTCCGCCTTAATTTCTCCTTCGACAAGAGGAGTTTTTGTTCGTTTTCCTGCATGCTGAGGATGCACTCAGTCGCCTTCTTGAGTATTACCACTTTGGCAGCTTTCTCGTTGTTGGCTACGTCAGGAATTTCATCCCTCAATGCGAAGAAACTCAGTTTGAGTTCGTTCCGCCGTTGTCGTTCGAGCACGTTATGAGTCCTCCGCTTATCAATATCCTCAGAGTCCGAAGTCCTGGGACTCAAACATTTTCGGATATGGCTAATTTGTTTAAGCACCCTGCTGTTGCTCTCAAATTTAATCCTCTTGACGGCAGGCTGGTCGTTTCGCGTGGATGGGTGGGCAGCGTAATTATGTTGGTGGATATTAACATGACACCGCTTGAGGACGACAGGGCTTTGGTGTGTTGAGTTTGAATCAGACTTCCTCACAGACTTTCTCTTATCCACAGTGACAACGTCAATTTCCTCCTGTTCTTCGTCATCTATATGGGTGGGGGTGTGGGGGGAGCAAATAAAATTTATATTTGTCATTCAGTTCAATGTAATATACTCATAGTAGAGTCAATGCAATATGGAGCTGTACTTATTAATTCTAGACAGCCTCACATAGGAGGGAGATCCTCCTTACACAATTGCTATTCGGATTAACACTTTAACAACCGCATCTCTAAATGATGGGTGTGTAATCCTTTTTTTTAATTTTTTTTTATTCAGTTGTTAAAGAGAAAAAATTATTAAAAAAAGTGCTAACAGAACCAACAAAAATGAATATATTTAGGTTTAAATTACAGTTACTCACCAGAATCACTATCACTGCTGCTGCTGCTACTCCCACTATTTGGAGGAGTATCCAATGATAGCGTTGTGGAAGTCGGTGTGGATGAATGATTGCTAGGCTTTGAGCTGTCAGTCAATGGAAAGGGAAAAACTACAGATGGGTCAATGCACTGCGAGGCAGGAGTGTTCATATCTTGAAGGTAGCTGACGTTTGGGCTGGGCCTACAGTCGTCGGTGGAGTCACTCCTGGACGACTCTTTCCTCGCCGCCTGGAGTGACGCTAATCTCTCAGACACCACCTTCTCCAGCTTGGCTGCGGCAGAGAAGCCGCTCCACATACAATCCTGAATGATAATAGACTTGAGAAAAGACTGGGAGTAGTCCGCATCACAAATGAATCTGTGGTTGACCACGTCGTCCCCAAGAAATTCTGAAACCAACTCCAGCTGGTCGGCAGTGGAGGGGAACGCGTCTGGCACCGAGGGTCGCCGGCTCGGGGAGAGAGGGGGAGTGGGGAGCAATTCAAATTTCTTCCATATATCCTCACTGGGCGCCGGTGGCTGTCCGTGCTCTTGGTTATAGAAATCCTCCTGCTCATTGTCAAAATAGAAATAGGGCTGGTAGGAATCGTAGTCGTAATCATAGTTTTTACTCGCCATACTTGAATTCTGCGGCATGGTGAGTGCCTGTTAAAAAGAAAGCATGGTTTATATCTCGCCCTTTAAATGGCTACACAACTGGTGGTCAGTCTTGCGCAAAAGCCACATTTCAAAGCCAGTACTGCTGGCTTGCAATCTCAAAAACCAAGAAGTTAACGTGAGAATGGTCTAACATTGGTTGAACTTAGGTGCGGCACGAATGTGTTACGCACAGCAAGATCAGCTATGATTACATGTCGAGGAGACTAGTCATGCAAACCACAACTTTAACTAACCAATTGACCACATTCTTCAAAAGTGCCTGTTAACCTAATTTTGAAGCTCAGATGAATACAAATGTGTGTGCTTGTCTTAAAGTTTAAAAATGCATTGATGAGTACAAATAATAAATTCACTAAAGGGAAAAGTAAAACATACAGAAATCGTATATATGGCCAAATATGAACATGTATATAAAATATATGTACATATTCAAATTCCACTAGATTTTGGGAAACTATTACATGCATTTAAAACGGCATATTTTGTAATACTTTGTGTGTTTTTAAATCAGTAAAAGCCATATATGAACATGTATTTCATAAATGTTTTTCCTTAAAAAAAAAAGTTAATGAAGGACTTACCGTAGCTGTGGTGATACTGAATGAAAACTGACAATATTGTCAGATGTCAGTGAGTGAAGTATCAAGTGAAAGCAAGTCCAAAGTGGGAGTGGGTCGTACCGGCGTCTGTTATGAAAAGCTCAACCTGCGCACTACAGCACGAGAGCGGCTGTGGTCACACCGCGCGACTGCTTGTCATTTGCTGCAATATTTCGAACAGCTGCTCCCGCGGGCTTTAATACTACGGACCCCCCCCGCTACTGTAAATATTCATGCGCCGTTCCCGCCAAATGTTCATGACGTAGTAAGATGAACAGATAGCAAACGTTTCCCTGTCGCCACCCTTTTAACACATAACTTAACACTAAGATCCGTGGTAATGAATACAGGTCTCAAAGAGTTGCCTTTGTTTGATAAAAACGTATTATATATAGGACTATTTTTTTTTTATCGCGGAGTCACCGACTGTGAGTAGGCAACTCAGTGGGGTGGAGCTTTTATAAAAACAGCACATTGAATGAGGATGAGGGTAATTCCGAGAATCTACGAAGAACAGTAAACAAGCACATAGCGGATGTTATTAACAGATTTTACAAGCTCCTCACATCTTTCTATGGGGTCTATCTATGTTTTGTTAAAGTTCGGATTTTTTTATGTAGGCCTACAGTCACAAAAATCGAAATTATTATTGACTAAGATAAATAAATCGTAAGCATTTGAACCCTCCTAAATAATTTGCCTATTTCTGACCATCAAATACAAACGTCTCTAATAAAGCGCTCAGAATTAATTTAAATGTTTTTTTTGTTTGTTTTTTTTTACATATGATAATATTCCATTTGTTATTGTTTTGTTAATTGTTGTTTAATGCTGATAACGCCATTATTTGCATTAGCCCATAGTAGTTTTGTAGCCTATCATATATATGGTCAACATAAGCATAACCATTATTATCATAAATGTTCAGTGGTATAATTATTGATTATTAACAGAAGACTGAAATATAGCCTTTCAGCTTGACCTACATGACGTGGTTGATGGTTCCCTCTTGTGGCCATATTTATAATAAATAGTAATGGCAGTAATAGTATTAACTCATTGAGTATAATTTATATCACACTCAGGGACGCAATGGGACAAAACTTTATTTATAAATATCCAATATAAACATATAAAATAAATTTATTAGACAAATACATTTATTTTATCTGAAATCAGTGAGCCTTTTAAAATTGGTGTTTCATTAAATTGGATTCAAGTGAAATTGGGTAAAGAGGATTTTTATAGAAATTATTGTTATCTTTTATGTTTTCTATTAATTTGTAATTGAATACATTGAGAAAATATTTTATATTGTTTAATATTATTTATTTATAAATTAATTAATAATTGTTTAATATTATTTAATACATATATTTGATAATGATTTAATATAATTTAATAATTCAGGATTTTTTAATAAGTAAATCATTACTATCCATCCATTTTCCATAGCTGCATATCCTCTGCAGGGTCACAGGCAGTGCTGGAGCCTATCCCAGCTGTCTCGTGCCCAAGGCGGGGACCCAGAGAGGTGGCCAGTCCATCACAGGGCTAACACACCTATGGGCAATTTAGAGTCTCTAATTCACTTAAACTGCATGTCTTTGGACTGTGGGGGAAATATATATTTAGAGATATTTCATACATATATATTTCATGTGACATGCCCAACATGGCATATTGGCATGTGATATACGGCTGACCAAAGATTTATCTGGCCTGACCATCTCAGTTTTGATAGTTGATTGAAATACCAAATGTACAAAAAATATTCATTTAAAAATCAGTACAGTCAACATTTTTGCCATTTAGTATGAGAAACTTAAAAATGTAAACTGTGAGAACATACAAAGTCAGGTTTAGAGGTGAGGGTAGAACTTACATGTTTTTGAGCATGCTCAGTTTGATCACTAATGCTCAGTCATGAAGAAGCTATTTATGGCAGCATAAGTCTCCCCTCATTGCTACTTTTCTGCTATCAGCTAGTTTTGGCTTGATATTTTGACAAGGAATATTGTATTATTTAATATGTATTTATTATATGTAAATATTGATAAGTAATATTTACATCAGGATGTTGGATTGGTATTGACCTACCCACTGGAGATGCATTGACTGAAGGCAATACCCATAATGGTTTATTATTTATTTAATTGATATCTACTTTTGGAAATAATTAATGTTTTTGAGTTTGCTGAACTTGTATTAAACCCAAAAATAAAAATTCTTATAATTTACTGACCCTCATGCCAGCCCAGATGTGTATGACATTTTTTCTTCTGCTGAATGGAAATGAAGATTTTTAGAAGAACTTGTCAGCTCTTTAGGTACAAGTGAATGGGTGCCAAAATGTTGAAGCTCCAAAATCCACATAAGGGCAACAGAAAAGTAATCCAGATGACCCTGGTGTTTAAATCTGTATCTGCAGAAGCAACATGAGTGAGAAACAGATAAATTTATTTATTTATTTTTTTTTTTTTTACAAGAAATTCACCTCTCTGTTCAGTTCATGTCCACTTCACATTCACATTTGTGCATATCGGCAGGGAGGATAATTTATGATAAAAAAAAAGTCTTAAAAATGTTTCTGTTTCTCACCAACACCTATCATATCTTGTCTGAAGAATTTTTTTTTTTTTTTTTTTTTTTTTTGTAAGTTTAATCAACTTTAAAAAATATTTTCTTTTAATTTTCTGGGAACCATCAAGTATACTTTACCCTGCCTGTGTTACCAGACACCCAGCTTTGCTCTTCGTCCCTTAATTCATAGAATTCCAGAGGGCCATGTTTAGTCATGAGAAAGGGTCTTGTGTGAGAGAGAGCGCTGAGGGAAGTGGAGAGGGGAGAGTTTCACATTGGGGTTACTATTAAAGGTTTTTGTCTCAATGCCAAGTGTGCACTGGGGAAAGGCTGCAACGTTGACCCTATTTGAATCCTGACCTCATGGG